>NW_020214913.1:909635-1015571 GCF_003070985.1 Temnothorax curvispinosus | reverse complement strand
TCTCTCTCTCTCTCTCTCTCTCTCTCTCTCTCTCTCTCTCTCTCTCTTCTCTCTCTCCTCTCTCTCTCTTCTTTCTCTCCTCTCTCTCTCTTCTCTCTCCTCTCTCTCTCTCTCTCTCTCTCTCTCTCTCTCTCTCTCTCTCTCTCTCTCTCTCTCTCTCTCTCTCGTTTTCCGAACAAAACCTCCGTCCGTCAACAGGAGTATACAGAACGGAGCGTCGCGAGCACGACGACGTTTGTTTCCCAACAGCCTATTGCCGTCGTTTGACACGGTTGGCCCCAATTGGCACTCGTTGACCCCGCTGCGCGCGTTGTCATGACTCCGAGTCATCGGCTTGCCAGCCTGTTAAACTTGCTCCCTGGCCTCATCGCTCTCCATAATCATCTGCAGCCGCGCACACGCTTGCTCACTCGCGCGCTCGTTCGGTTCACACGCACTCGTGCGCACGCGAGTTCCTCAGCGTGTTCAGCTGGAAGCGATCTGTCTTTTTCTCCGGTCAACTTCCACTGTTCTACTGTGAATCCACCAGTAAATTGTTTTGGGCCACGAATTCATTTGAACCCGCAAAAATAAGCATGTTAGAAAAGAAAAAGAAGAGAATTGGTAGGAATTTATTCAGCAAGCATGAAGTTGAAACAAACGATGAATAATGAATGATTCAATCATATTTGTCTCCTGTTCTATTCTTTCTTTTCTCGTAAACAATACCTGAATCTTTTTTAATCGTCTGGTTCCACTTTCGCGAAGAATAGTCTGCGCGTTTACACGTAAGTAAGCATTAGTGCTGATCTATAACCTTGCTTTAATGGATATTTAAGCTCTAAGTTGTAAGAAATTGACCACACAGTCGAATATTCTCCTCAAATTCCATTGTGATCGGTCAATTTCTTACGCTTAGAGCTTAGAGCTTAAAGCTTAGAGCTTAAATATCGTTTAAAGCAAGGTTGTAGATCAGCACTAATGCTTACTTACGTGTAAACACGCGGACTATTCTTCGCGAAAGTGATCAGCACTTACAAGTGAGTAAAGCAGTCGAAATCGCTGTCCGTCGAATTAAACGCTGGACAGAGATGTGGGAGTGCGTTAAATTTAATTCAGCAGGCGATCCCTTTTACTCGTCGCGTGTACAGCTGTTTCGCGCCGCAAAAACAAACGCGGACCCGGCTGCGTTCTCGCCCCTGTCATTCCTAAACGTAATTGATTGTAAACGTATGGCTAGTTTCGCGCTTTTACGAGCGACTTGGTTTAGACACGCTTTCCCGAGAACTCCGGTCGCGTGCTGCCGTTTCGTTGAATTTAACAGTGACGATCGACCACGCGACGACGGCCTTTCTTTCCTGCATGTTCGCGCTAAGAGAGAGAAAGAGAAGTTTTCTGTGAAGTCGATAAAACGACGGAAGATAACGGTTAATATGCTCTTTGGATCCCGCTAAGAACGTTGATGCGAAGTTTCCTCGTTACCAACGCTCGCAACCGAGTTCCCTAGTGCTGCGCAAAATGACGACAGTAATAATGCCATTGCTCAACCGATAATTATAATGATAGAAATTAGCTTTAATTTGCACGAAGTAGCAACCGATAGCCTCTAATGGCAACCTCAAGTAAATAAATTTTCCGTTATCAATGGTATTAAGATAAGATATGCCACAAATGTCTCAAAAATTCTTCTTTATCTTCATGTTGCCGTAAAGAACGTAATAAAATTTTGCGTGAAAATTATTCAGGACGCTAATTATCGCACGAGCTGTCGACTCACGTTCAACGTTTAGAAAGCTCCAAAATTTTCCTAGATGATATCCAATTTCGGAAATTCGTAATATATATAGATTGGAAAAGAAATCACGCAGATCGCGAGGGGTTTTAGCTTTTACCACGTTCTTTTACATTTGTTTGATTGTGAGTGCAACCGGTCGCCGGTTAACCGAGCGCGAAAGGGACCAGCGAAAAGCAAAACAATACGCCGCCGATACTGCGGCGACGTTGCGTACATAGTTGATTTGCGGATCGGCCGTTTTTCCGATTTTCCTGCCATTTCCCGCGGGCGCAGCGCAGCGTTTTGATTTCAATCACATTCGGCTCGCAAACACAGATCGGCTTTCTCTTTCTCTCTCTCTCTCTCTCTTTTCCATCCGGATGGGACAAAAAGCCGCGGTCGACGGGGTGGCGGCGGTGGAGTAGTCGGAAAGGAAAACGGATGAGAAGAGACGAGGGGAACGAACGGGGAGAGGCCGAGTTTAATTTTTCGCGTTCTCGCTCCACCATTTCCGCGCGAATTTTCATTCCATTTCTCGCGACCACCCGGACCGTTATTTCATTTCGCCGCGCTCTTTGCGGAGAATAGTTGAGGCTACCTTACACCGATGGCACGTAACTTCCTTCCTCTCCTCTTGTCTTGTCTATCTCTTTCTCCTCTTCAACTCCTGCGGCTTCGTTTGTAATTTTTTATTTTCTCAGACGCGACGTGGATAAAGAGTAAAGCGCGCGCTATCCAAGCTGCGGTCGCGAACCCGTTGGTTTTTCCACGACATTAACGCAACAATAATTATGCTGGCTTTTTAACAACGTGATTCAATATCTCGCGGCGAAAATCATTTCGCTCAAACGTTATTTCGCGAGGTAGAAACAGGAGGGAATGTTATCGACACCACGCCCCTCAATAGAGCGACCGGAACGTGCTCGTTTCAAAGAACGTATCCGTAACGATCATCCGAAATTCGTTCATTATCGCTCGCACTTGACACAAGTGGTCGCGTGGCAATAATAGGCCCGGTTCGATATGGCCCTCGAATGTATTACAAAAGAATCTATCTCCCGCAATATTCCATCGAAACGGTACGTCCGTCCCTCTCTCTCCCCCGCGCAACCGAGTGAAACCCGGCAATTTTCAGCAACACGTGGCAAACTACGAAGTCCGTCCATTTCAATGGAGTTTAACCGTCTCTCACCCCACCAACATTCCGTCCCTTGTATAATTATCGATTGCTCCAACACTGTAAACACTTTCGGTTAACGTGACGTACACGCTGAAAGCGTACGTGTATTCTCGCGCGCGCGCATTTCGGCGACGCGAGTTACTGAAAAATCGCGGTAATAATAATATATTCACGCATGTTGCATTCTTAATTTTTTTTAATGCAGCTGTCGCGCGCGTTACATGTTATACGTTATGCATCGACCGGTTAATGCGCGAGCATTATTACTATATATCTGTCTTCCCCGCGGGGGTGCACAGACAGACGTGGTGCTCTCACCGCCACGCGGATCGAAGCATGAGGGGCCAAATGCGCGATGCATGAGCGAGCTGATTGTGATCCCCGGCGAATGGTTCTCTCGTCCCTGCCCTCGAGGACTTCCGCCGTTCGGGTTTCCGTGTGTATGTCCACGTGGAGGCAGGCGGGCGCGCGCGCACTCGCATGTGTGTGGTTGTCAAGCGCGACCGAGTCGTGTATGCGTGTATCGGATAACCGCGACCGTATAGTCCAGAGGTTCTCCATTCATGCAATCCGTCCGCGAATCCCCCTCGAGGTTCGCGAGTGATCCGTGAGCCAAACAGATTTTGGATTTATGAGAAATTCCCATCGCGACGCTTTATTTCTGTCAAAATCTCGCGGGAGCGAAATACGGTTTTATCCCTCTGGTCGCGGAAACGCGATCGGCCGGCAAGCCTCGAAATTCACGCGATTTCATTTCGCATCGATGCGCCGCGTATCCATTGTGTATACGAAATTCATTTAGTATAATTTGATTACCTGCGAATAATTTTCGGACGGGGGCGAAATCCGTGCGATAGAAATTACACTTTCGAATGTAAAAACGCGTATTTCAAGAGATAAATGGTTATTACGCGATTGCCGTTTTAATTTGAAGCAACGCGTGCTTTGTAAAGCAATATATTTACATGCTGGATCATCGTTTTTTTTTCTATCTCTCTTTGAAAGAGGGGCAACACATTCCGGGACGGCTTTTGCAATTGGCGTTACGTTACTCTCGACAGTTAAGAGCCGCTGGCGCGATACTCGGGTGATGGCGTGTCGATGATACGCGCAATGTGGTCGTGAAGTGATACACGCGCGCGCGCCCGGCGATGTACGCGCGAATGCGCGTGCACGCGTGCACCACCGTCGGACATGTATGGTAACGTGTATCCGAGGTCCGCGCGCCCGGTCTACACGTGTGTTTACACACCGGATCGGACCCCGATCGTTTTACACGGCCAGGCTTAATCCCGGCACGGTAGAACGGTAGCCGGTCAATCCAGTATTAAATGCTGCGAACAACGGCATTTCGGAGCCCGCGAACGCGGGCTAACGATGCAAACCGTTCATACATACGTATGTACGTACGTGCGTACGAATGACGCTCGTTTAGCTCTTTTTTTTGCGCGCGATGACCGCGTCGAGACAAAGACGAGTCGATTGAGACTCCGGTTTTAGAAATCGAAACTGGTTATAGTATAGTTTCAATGGTTCAGTTCAGTTCTTGCCGGGAAGGTACGGACCGGATCGCGCTTTTTCTAGAAGAGATACTCCTGTTAGAGATATTTCGATTACTCTCCGGAAAAGCGACGATCGAAATA
Source organism: Temnothorax curvispinosus (assembly GCF_003070985.1). NCBI lineage: Eukaryota > Metazoa > Arthropoda > Insecta > Hymenoptera > Formicidae > Temnothorax > Temnothorax curvispinosus. The sequence goes on along the minus strand of NW_020214913.1, from coordinate 1,010,995 downwards.
CCATAAGTATCGTTTTATCCCTCTGCTTTTTCAGGGATTATATAATCTATCAGTTTCGAGAAGATGGCAAACGCGCGTTAATCAAACGTGCATGGGCTCGTCTCGACGTTGGCGGTAACGAGAACCGACGGATCGTTGTGCCCTGTGCGATTTAAAAACAGCGAGGTAATATCGCCCGGTTCTCCGTTGTGTAAATCCGTGTCCGCTTAATTCGCGAAACGCGAGCCCGTCACGCGAATCGCGGAACCTCGTGCGCCCACCGCTCGCGGTGGTTCAATCATCGATCTCTCGCGATTCCGTCGTACGCTATTTCCTGTGACGTACCGTGGCCGCGAACGAATCGAACGTGAGTGACGTTTCCGTTCTGTCTCATTATTAGAATGGCACTGTCGTGGCTTCCTTCCCCCGAGGTCGACGTGCTCTCGACGACGAAGGCGGTGTCAGAACGAAGGGGCCAATTCGCTGCTACGGTTCGCTACTATGTACATGAATACTATACTTTTCATCGCGACCAGGGGGAAAAAAAGAGAGAGACAGAGACAGAGACAGAAAGACACAGCTCACCCGCTTGTTTCACGTAATTGTTATGTTCCGATCTCTTTCGCGAGGCGCGTGCACCGTTTTCCAAGAAACTCCTTTCCGTGGATCTTTCATCGACGTTTCCGTCGACATAACATAATGCGCGTGTAAATCGTGCAACCTATTATACACCTTCTAAGAAGGCGTCGATGTACCCGTAGTTTTTACCTGAATAAATGGAAATGTGCGCAGAGCGAAATACACAAGATGTAATGTATGTATACAATATACGATTAAAAAATTGATAAAACAGAATTTCTTACGGTATTTTTGCTAGTATCTATCCCGTAGGAGTTCTGCGGAGTTCTGAATGAGAAAGGCAAGTCTCGAAACTTCACAGATTCACTGTTTATTCGCCAATTCATTGTGAACTTATTTATACGACGCGTCGAATTTGCATTCCTGCGGCAATTCCTGGATAATGCATCCTGTCACGCGAGGCAATTAGTTGCAGCAGCATTTGCACAATGCGAGATCATTTAACGAAATTGGAAGTTACCGTCCGCGATATCCGGGAACGATTCTCCGCCTTCAGCATTATTTAATGCGGCGAAAGGACTCTGGCCCGGCTTCGTTGATGGTCCCTTCGAGCGGAAAGGGAAGGATAATTTCTCTCCTCCGCGAGTTTTCCTTTTTTTACGACGCAAGCTTCGGCGGAGGGGAGCGTTCTTTGATAAAGCTGAGCGCGCTAGCAGATAAAGAAGGCACGCGGTGGGAGGGCGAACGGCGGGAAACGACATTATTCCTTCTCCCCTGCTCCTTTCTTCTTTTTTTTTCCTCTGTAAGGAAGAAAGTAACGTTTCTTGGAGCAGCATCGCTGGTTCCGCCCTTTCCAGACCGCTCGAGCGAAAACCATTAGCAATTTTCTGTCGGACGAGGGAGCTGGGAACCGGTTGGTACCGGTTGACCGATTTCACACTTCTGTCACGGCGAAGTGCCGATTTTACGACCGTGTGCCTTCCTCGTTGCTTCGCGCTCATTGCCGTAAAAAATGCAATACGCTGAAAATTTGCCCGAGTATCAACTACGCTAAAAAGATGTTGAAGAATTTTGACGTGTGCAAAGTATTCTCGTAGAAAATTTATATACAGAGACAGCTTCTGTCTTTTTCTTGTATTTTGTGCTGCGTTTCTCTTTATTGTTTTTATTGGTAAGACACTTAGTTTGGCACTAAGAATGGTCTTTGAATCCGTGACATCTCCTTTCTCGCGAAATGACAACGTGACAAATTAGAGGCTTAGAGACGCGAGTCGCTGCGAATCACTAGTCGAGCTTTCTCATCCTTTCTGAACATCCAGGGCCGATGTGTACTTGACGCGAGAAGTTCTCGTGGCCGTTAATCTTCGCCCTCCGGAGGTTTATCGTGCGTTACTTGGAAGCCCGAAGTGAATTTTCCCGCGGGTGGGGTTGCCGGGAGAGGGTCGGCGGGGTCTCGACGGTTTCTTTACCTTGCCTATCAAGCCGCTAGCGCGAAATGACTCGTGAGCGCACGAAAGCTCTTTTTAGACGCGAGCAAAAACGTGACGAAACGCGAGCGAGAAACGGAGAGTTATCGTGCGAGGGCGAACAAAATTCGCACGAGAAATATTTTCCGACGGAGATTTTCGCCCGTGATTACGCGATTGTCGTAACGTTGAACATCTCGCTCGCGATAATCGGGAAATGCCGTGTCTCCTGATCGTCGTCAGTTACGTGCAAAGGTTTAACGTTTAACCGAATCTCTCTCTTTCTCTCTCTCTCTCTTTCTCTCTCTTTCTCTCTCTCTCTTTCTCTCTCTCAGTTGCTCGAGAGAAAGTATCGAATCTTTCGTCAGCAAAGCACACTTGGCAAGCGTTTAAAACCGCACGTAGGTGTATACAATCATCCGACGGTATCGATTGCTCCGACACTCGAGACGCGGTCGAGAGCCTTCATTCCCAGTCGACTTTTGTTATCGGAAGAGCAGCGCTTGGCCTCATATTTCTTTCTTTCACTGCGGCCTGCATCCATCCGCCCACATGTGTGTCAAGATAAGCACGAGCGCTGACACGACATCGTCGCGAGTGCATACTTACTTTGTATGCGCGTAAATTGATGTCAATTTGAGTTCAAGTTTCCAGGCATGGCAAACGCTCTTTTATCATTGACCACGATATGTTTTACGTATTTATTGCACGCTCGCAACATATATTATTCTATTTTTAGACGGTCCTTCGATAACAGACTAGTTTGCGATATGACATTTCCACTGAACACCTCGTTTTTTGTTTTAAAATTCGCTGGCAACGCACAAAACATTTTTATTCTTCTCTATAGTGGATAATGTCAATATTCATATTAATTAATTAATTAATCAATCGGCTCTAACTGTAAAAATGTGTCGACAAGATTATTGTGATTTAAGTTACGCTAGAGATCCTTGGTTGTAAATCTTTAAGCTCACTAAGCTTGCGTGCAAGTGCCCGTGAAAAATAAACACATTTCAAGATATATTCTGTCTCCGGGGAGTACGAATTTATTCTGCGAATTTATAGCGCGGCATCGGCTAGTCCGTCTTTCTACGATGGGCCTTATCTCTTTTCTGACTTTATAAATTCACGAATAGCTGGAGAAAGATATACTTTACCCAGAACGGAATAATCTATCTTCAGCTTTACGGTCGTTCGTAGAGTCCTCGATGGAACTCTCCGAGTCGAGGGAACTCGGAGAGATCGGTCGGTGTTCGCGACCTCAGCGACACACCGGATCGTTAATATTAATTAGCGTCGGTGACATCACGAGGACCACCTAAATTTTTGATTACTCGGGATAGCCAGTAAGAGAGGGCGAGAGAGAGAGAGAGAGAGAGCGCAGAAGTTGCTCTTTGGCTTTTCCAGATCATTAGTCGCTGCTAATCACTCTTTAAATTCGTCCCAACGTTGGAAAATGACCTCCTTCATTTGAGGTTGCCCTTAAATTAAACGTGAGATAATATAGGGTTAATGCGAAATTTCCAAAAATTACTTAGCTATCTATCTATGTCATTTTCGTAATTTGATATTAAGTGATTGCGAAGGAGAATTATTTGCGAACTTTTACATGAATTTTTACATAATTTAAATTTTTACAAATTAGTCTTTACGAATTATAGAAAATTACGGTATGCGGTGGTTTTAAAAAACGTCTATTACGACGTTTAAAAAATGTTCATTTGATGTCACATATCCAAATATCCCGGTCGTGGATAAATTTCTGTGCGCGTTTCTCGTTCTCGAAATCTTAGAGAAAAGCGCGCATCGGAATATTCTTCAGAAAGCAGAGAAAGAGAGAAGGAAGTATCTGTCGGTACTTTCCAAAACGCGGATGTCATGGCGGGGTTGTGCGGAGGAAATTGGAGACTTCTCGGAAACATATTGCCCTCTCAATCCTCTCCAACTACCCCACATCCTCGCGCCGAGTTCTCTTGTTGGAGGGGATGTAGGGTGAAAAGGAAGGAAAGCCAGAGGTTTGGCACGGAGATCTGGCTGGAGTTTAGAACGGGGCGACTAGTTTCGTAACCCCTGTATTATGCCGCTTCCAGTAAAAAAGGAAGAAAAAGAAAAAAGTTTAACATTCTAGGACAAAGTTTTTCAAATAGTTGACATAATATTTGGTTAAAATTGGTTGACATAATATTGTGATTTGCAAATTTGTAAAATGTGAGTATTATTTAAAAATAAAATTAAATTATTCCATATACCTTATCTGATTGAGAAATCAAAATAACAGTTAATAATATAACAAAATCTATTAAGAGAGTCTAACAAGAGCGGAGAAAATAGCAAAGTGAATGGAAACGAGCCGACTTTCCTTAATTATACGTATTAACCCCCATCACGGAATTATTTAATCGAAACTTATTAAGATCGTTTTCGCGTGGAACGGATATCGGGCTACGGAATAAAGTAGGTGAGAGGAGGAGAACCATTTAGCTGCTCGTAATTTGAAGGGTGAAAGCGTGTCGTCGTTGGCACCGACGACGGACCAGAATTGCGCTATCGGAAAAGGGTATCGATCCCACTCGCTTCCGGCTCGCTCGCGTACGGAAATGAAACAGATCGACACGCTCGTATTCGCCTAGCACCCTCATACCCGCGACGTGCGCATCGACTCGATCGGGGTGAACTTTCGTAATGAAAGTTCTCGGGACTATATAGTAAGAGGGGGGAGGAAGTGGTGGAGGAGAGAGTCGATCCTCGGAAAATTCGCCAAAGGTTTGTTCTCGAGCGCAAGGATTCGGAGAGAAATCTCGGATTGCTGGCGGTGGCGTTAATCGATCCTGGAATTGAATTTGTTTTAGTCGGAGTTAGTATTGCGTTCGTAAATAGACGGGATATGTCGGTGAATTTTGAATGGTCGATTCTTCAATTAATTTGCTCTTCGGATCTTTTTTTCATGAAAATTTAAAGAATACGTCGTCCTTAGTACATGTTTCTATGTCTCTCTGTGCTTTTTGTGAAGGTTTCAAAGTTAGCCGTATTGCTTAAATAAGAATTAATAAAATAACTTTCTATTATATACTAATTAATTTTTATTAAATTGCGGATTATACATATATTGGAGATGTTATTAAAGATTTATTAAAGCTTTTATTGGAGATTAGATTATAATTTATCTTTTATCTTTTTACGTTTCTCATAAATCAATATGAACAGAACAATATAACTTTTCAATTTGACATAAACAATTGCTTTAAATATTCAACAGATATTGCATCTGCGACGACGAAGCAGATGCACTATTTTTTCAAGGCAAAGCATAAGGAGACGGGATGTACATAATTACACTGAGAGGGTTCTAATGCTCTCTAATAATGTCTGATCCGTTAGCAAAAGAGGGGCGAGGAGACAAAAGAACGCGAGGAAAAGAGCACGGTCCAGGGGCCGTTCTGCGAGATTAATCCGGAGACGAGGCAGATCGGAAAGAATTTCAACTTCTGTTCCGACTCCCTCGCACCCTCGCGGGAACTCTCGCATTATCCTACATCTCGAAGACCCTTCTCTCCCCTCCCCTCTCTCCCTGTTTCTGAAAGACATTTTTAATAAAGAATCCCGCCTGAGACCTCGACTTATCCGTCGTTTCAGCCGGAGGTAGGCAACACCGACTTCGGGTTGCCTTCTCTTCACTCCTCTCCCTTTCACTCGTACCCTTCCCCTCACGACTCTCTTCCTATGCTTTGCACGTCGCCGTTGGCACCCTCGCCGTTTATCCGTTTCTCTCAGCCACCCGCTCTTCTCGAAAGAGAGAAAAAGGGAAACCAGCTCTGCTGCTCTTCCGATGGGGAAACGACGCGGATCGAGATTTAAAAGCCGCATTTTCCGCGGAAGAAAAGCGGCCCGGCTGCTTAAAGCGAGCAAAAAGAAAAACGCGCCGCTCGCGATCCTTTTCAAGCTTGCTTCTTCTCCCATTTCGTGGAGGGATGGAGAAGCACACCGTTCGCGTCTCCGCGTCGCGTCGACGCGACACGGGGGGAGGGGGAGGGCTGCGCACGCGGAGGAAAGCGGAACGCGAGGTCTTAATCACTCGTCGCGCGCTCCCGGGAAACACATTTATCCGCTAAACTCCGACAGGAAATCCCGGCATTTATCCCGCATCTGGAAATTCAAGCATCGTACCTTCCCGCTCGCGCACGCTATCCCGAGGTCCTCAATGTACTATTCCTTTATGTAATAATCTTCTTTTCCTTTCAGAAAGATTTAAAAATGACATTTTGTACCTGATATTTCTGTAACGTTTTCATTACTACTCTAAAGGCTTCAGTATCACCAGTAGTCGTGAGCAGCGCTATTAATTTGTATTTTAAATATCGCGTTCCAATTTCTTCTACTAATACATACGTATATATACACCGAGCATGCGCCGGTACTTCGCAATCGGAACAATCAACATTGTTCTGCCATGAGAAGTAGAATAATAATGTTATTTATGCGCGATATATATAGAACATCCTTCAAACTACTATAATAAATATTAACGGACACTTTAGTCCAAAGCGTTACGATCTCTTTCCGAGAAATTATTGTAACCAATGGGCATTACCATTCTGCTATCGCTCTAAAAAGAAAAACGGCTATAATTTGCCTACGCTAATCGCCCCGGAGACGATACGTCGGAAAAAGCGTGGAAAACCGGCGAAAACGAATACGGCGATTAAAAAAAAGCCGAGTAGAAACGAGAGGGGTGGGAAAAACGGTGCAGAGGGCGAAGTTCAGGGCGACGATGACAATCGGACCGACGATCGGCGAACCGGAAGCGACCCGGGGGGCGAGAATAATCATGGTCGTTGCTCTCAGCCGGCAATCGGCGGCCTCGTTACTGGTCCCGAGTTGTTAATTAACCGCGATTACGGGGCGACGGTGCGTACGAGAGAGCACCCTGGTTCGACGTCTCTACTACGCCGCCGCCCGCGCCGCGAGATCGTCGCGCGAGCTTATGCGAGCTTGCTAGCGCGAGTGGCCGCTCGGTCGTGAAATCATTACGTCTGGGTATTTAACGCGGACGAAGTCCCTTCATTAACTTCCATCGGCTCGATTGTCTTTGACTCGCGCCCAGAGAGCGCACGATTAGCATTAGAGGATGTGCGTGCTGCGGGACGGTTGACAATTCGTGATACTAATCTTGTAACAGGGGATAATATGAAGAAACATGCGTTAGCAAGAGAGAACGCTATAATTCCCGCTGTTTTTATGGCTTTCTGTCAGAAATCATGAAAGTTCTATGTGAAAAATCGTATTTCCAAGATAAATCTAAAGAATAAGCTGGGTTAGAAACGTGTCTATAGAAATACCCTGCAAACATGAATTTTATCATAAATTTTCAATATTTATGCCAGTCATCACACGGCTGCCGAGTAACTTTTTCCGCTTAATGACTGCTTAATGACTCTTGATGATTTAAATAGCAATCTGAGGTGTCTCAAAGTAATTGTAAGCGACTATTTTATTAATTGTATGTGGCATTTAATCGTATATTGTCGCATCTTTTATTCATAAATATTTGCTGGAGTCGTAAACAACATGTAAAATATTGTGACAATGTTTTCTCAGACTCGCACGTTGCCTTTTTTTAATATCGTAAAAAGCGACGTGTTGCAGTGATCGTTTATGCAATTCAAAGCTTGAAAATGTCGCCTTCATAAAAATTCATACAGTCATTAAGCGCAAAAAGTTACTCAACAGCCGTGATGACTGGCATAAATATTGAAAATTCATGATAAAGTTCATGTTTGCAGGGCATCATGAGCCGATCGACATTGTGCGCTTCCTGTTTAATGCATATTTCGCAATTTACACAAACGCGAGTGAAAAAGTATCGTCGTTTGTACCGGGATACGATATCACGGACTTAACGAAGCATTTAAAAACTATAAAAAAAACCCCGGACCTGCCGCTTTGTAATTTGACTTGCCGTCGCCATGTGAACGTAATGGATATTTTGCGCACGCGGTGTAACCAATCGCATTGGTCTTTAATTATCAATATTGAATAAATAATCGAGAACTTTATACTTCGGAAATATCGAGACCGAGTTGAAGAAAAATCTGTCTGGTCAGAGACAACGTGTATGCATAAAGATTGATGACTGCGACCGGTCATCTTCGTATAATTTCTGCAATATTACGTACCTGCAACAAAAAGAAGAACATTGATAAGTATAGATGTTCATGATTTATCTAAAAAATTTTTTACTTAATTCAAAAAGAGAGATCGTGATATCGCTTCGATCATTAAAATCTTATACTTCTCATGAATCATATATAAGTTAAATTAGATCTAGAGAAATAAATGTCTGACTACGAAGAAACGGGAAGAAGACCTGTTATTTCAAACGGGATGATACGAGCAACTAGCGCTTTGTTAAACGGCTGAGATCGCTTGCGGGTTAAAAACTCCCGATCTGAAGAATATCGCTCAATAGCTTCAGCCGGAAGTGCCAGTGTTGGTTCTACGCTAAAACAAACGCGACGGTGCACGCGCCACGTAGTCGGACCAGGTCCGAATATAACTCGCGTACACATCTGTCTTAACACGCGTGTTCCCATCTCGTGATCGCGTGAGTTAACGCGTCTGTCAGCCACGCACTTCGGAGGAGGTGAGACCGTTATCGTCGTATAGCACGACACTTATTACTCGTTACACATTACTGGTGTACGCGTTACGGTTTACCTTCTGCATAGAACTCTCGATCAACGCGTTCGGAATATAGATATTAGGTATCAGTTTGTCATTACATAAGAAAACGACCTATTTACATTTTATATAATATAACATAATTTACATAATATGCTTCGTATGAGTGTGTTTGCGTGTCATGTATTATAATAGAATAGTTGAAGCTAAAAAAAATGTCATTAATATAATTAACATATAGGTATGTAATTATGTAGTTGCAATTGAGTTAAGTTGTTGAGGAAAAATTATAGGTACGTTCGAACGATCAACAACTTTTTCATCTAGAAAAGGTTAAAGAGTTAGACTTATTGAGCTATCATAATTCAATTTACATGCGGCTAGACTTCATTTTTTCCATTTTTTCCATTGCTTTTATATTACGTTATAACGAACCTCGGAGTAAGACCGACGTAAACGTATAAAAGTTTTGCGCAAGAATCATTTACGTAAGCTGCGTTTCCGAGCATGTGTCGAATTCGCGATATACGATTTCGAGAAACGACACAAAGTAAGAGGGCAAATGCCGTTCGGCGGGCGCAGTTGCGTGACGCGATTCTACGCGTATTACGCCCGGGGTTAAGTGGTGTCATCCGGGCACTTAACCCGCGATCAATGAAACCACAGAATTCTCAAACGAAAAATTCTCCGCCGTCGACGTGCGAATCGTGTGCAAAAAAAAAATAATCGCAATGCCGACTGACGGATTATCAATTCGTAGAAATAAGCGTTCACCAACGAATATCTGGCTGGATAATATTTAATTACAAAATACTTTCATAACTAATTTTAGCAGAATACATTAATTGGAACGATTTCCGCTCTGATTTTAACAGTAGTCTCATGTTCTCTTTGACGTCATTTACTTCTGAAATTTCGCTAATGTATTTAGGGTTTTAGTTTAATATTCGTTTCCGAATATTCGCCAGCAGCGCGCGATGCGCACCAAAATATTTACCGAGATCCTGCCATTAATTCTGGCGCGAATGAGCTTTCATAATGAAAACCTTGTCTACCCACGCGGACCTTTGAAATTTTAAACGAGTCGAGCTGAGCGTTCTCGATTACTTTCAGACCGAGAACGTTGCCTTACACTAACGCAATTTTTTTTCCACGACAAAATAATGAAAATCTTTCGAGTAAAATTTATTCTGCGGTATTACCAGTGAAATTAAAAGTAAACTAAATTTTTTATTCGAAATGTATAAGAACCGCGGGCACGAAGACAAAGCGGAAAACGTCTCGGACGCATCGAAAATGTGCGGGAAAGAGTCAATCTCGAATACACTGAAAAATTCACAATGTCATGAGGCACTTTCGACGAAACGAGAAAATATTGGGAATCCGGTCACTGTATATTTATAGGGTTAAAGTCGGGTTGACAGCCACAGCCGAGTTAAGCTGCTCTTTCGCTGCGAGAGATTTCGCGCTGGTCATAACTGGATTATGTGACGCACACGTTGCTTTCTCCGCTACCATTCATTCTGCGCCCAGTTCTCTCTCTCGCTCTCTCTCGTTCTCTCGCCAGCCGTAGTAGACGGAGGCATCGACATTCGAGGTAATCGAGTTTGCGCGGACGTCGCCGCCGCTCCGCCGCCACGGTCGCGGACGCTTTGTCGTCGGTAATTGATTTATATAGCGCGCCTTTGATGTCGGCCCGCCCCTTCGACGTCGCCGTCGTCGTCATCGTCGTCGACGTCGACGTTCCACGTGGAAATGCGACGTCTCCGGCGGAGGACAATGTTATCGAAGACGACGACGCGGCCCGATCCCGATGTAAATTGCACGGGTATCCGGCGCGTCTTGAAACTCGATAGATCGACTGTACGAAGAGACGAGGAAACCGGCGACGAATTTTGATGAGTTCTGACGGGAAATTTATTGATTGATTCAACTCTCTTTCGATATTTAATAACTAGTTACTTCAAGACTTTGGATTTTTTCTTTATTATTATGTGACGTTTGTAGTACAACGTCGTCGTAATACCAGAATATTAACTTGTACCAACTAGAAATTTACATAAAGATAAAGAAGAATTTTCCAGACATTTGTGGCATATCTTATCTTAATACTACTGGTAACGGAAAATTTATTTATTTGAGGTTGCCATTAAGAGGCTATCGGTTGCTACTTTGTGCAAATTAATGCTAATTTCTATCATTATCATTACCGGTTGAGCAATGGCATTATTACTGTCGTCATTGTCGCCGCAGTATCGGCGGCGTGTTGTTTTGCTTTTCGCTGGTCCCTTTCGCGCTCGGTTAACCGGCGACCGGTTGCACTCACAATCAAACAAATGTAAAAGAACGTGGTAAAAGCTGAACCCCCTCGCGATCTGTGTGATTTCTTTTCCAATCTATACATATTACGAATTTCCGAAATTGGATTGCATCTAGGAAAATGTTGAAGCTTTCTAAACGTTGAACGTGAGTCCACAGCTCGTGCGATAATTAGCGCCCTGAATAATTTTCACGCGAAATTATATTACGTCCTTTACGGCAAATTTCCAGCGTGATCAAGGCGCGACTTTCTTTCAAGAAGGTTACGCTTCAGCGAGCCGCAATTTGTCAGCATGACGGTTTTTCTCGCCGATAAACTTCTCGTAAAGGCAGAGCCGCGACGGTGAATTTAGCGGATAACGCGAGGCGGGTAGAAGATTGCGAGCTATTAGGCACCGCGTGGGTATACATTGTTTTGCGAGCGCGCGCGCGCGCCTCGGCCGATTGCAGCAATCACGGCGTCGTTAGGCGATCTGCAATTATTTTCGTGGCGTGTTATTATCGTGTTCAAGGATGAAAGAGTGCCCCCGAGCTTCCGCGCCGCCTTCCCGACTTGGCGGCGTTAATTACGAGGCCGATAAAGCACGCCGTGCATAAACTTTTATCGCCCTGTTAATGCTCTCGAGCGTTGTATTTCCTTTCTTGTAATCCCGTAACCGACGAGTGCGGCTCGCGTAATGTCGTGAACGAACCTCGCGATATCAAGAATTTCACGTCTCTCTTCTCGACGTCTCTCTGCTGCTTATGGAGCTGCTCGATTAGAAATCAGAAGCGATGAATTCAATCTTTATGATTGATCGTGCTGTTCCTCCAGGCAAAATTTTGCCTTTAAATTATATTAATTAAAGAACGCGTCATTTGCATAAAACTTAGATCACGCTGTTTTATCTATAATCGAGGACTAACATTCTGTAGCCGATCTTTTTTGCATTTCGCGACGTTGAGTGTGCATGTTTGATCCGCGGGGACGTGTCTCGAGGAGGGAACGTCAGATATCTCAGCAGCACCAGTACGTCGAGAGCTCCAACAGGTACACGGCTCGATCCCTCGGGACGCCGCGTATACAACGAGCGTAGGGACCAACCCTTTTAGCGATTTTCTCACCCCCGTTGTACACGCTCGGTGCTGCCGACCAGGGGTGCGCGCACACGCACGTGAATTACTCTCCCCCGAGTCACGAGCGTGGAAACACGTGAGGCCTCCTGGTAGAAGGGTGGCACGTTGCAGGGGAGGGGGGAGAGAAGAGAGAAGGGGACGCGAGACGGAGTCGATAGAAGCTGTGCTCGAGAACCATTGCCGTTGCCGGGCGTCGGCAATTAGCGCGCCCCGACGCAAATCGTCCCCTAATCCGGAGCTTATTTCCTCCGCGCCATTGAGCCGCGGGCCGACTGGAGAGTTCCGTATGGCCGATCGTAAAAAAAGTAAGAAAGCAAATACGAAGCGAATGTTGCTGTTAATTCGTAAAAATCAACAACTTTCAAGATAACTCATTTTTATTTTCGCGATAGTTTCCTTACATAAACGAGTTTGTGAAGGATAAAGGAGTCAAGTACAAGAATAAGCATTTCGATAGAAAAAGCTCGGAAGGAAAGGGATACTTGATATTGAAGGATCGATATATTCGAAGCATTGATACTAAAAATAGAAAGCGGAGTATCCATACTTTATTACCGTCGAAAATAATGTACGAATGCCTAAAATACTTGGTATCGGACGAAAACGAATTGATCGCATATTGTAGTATCCCTTCCCGAAGTATTCGTATCTTTAACTCCGACCGCTATGTATTAAAGGGTTAAATGCCCGGTGTGTATTCGCGCGCACGTTCACGTTCACATTCACGTTCACGTTTACATACGCGGTTCGTGTTGTAAGCGCGTGCAAAGGCAGACGACGGGGAATATTTTCCATGGCGTGCGCATTCGTTATTCGACCGGTCGATGCTGGGTAATTGAATACGCGGCTTTTATACGCGGCCGGAGGGTGGTGTGTGCGCGGTTCATGTACAGAGTGGCGAGAGGGGAGGGTTGATTCTCTCTCTCTTTCTCTCTTTCTCTGTGACGGGACAAAGGGCGGGTGGCGGAAGTGAGGTACGGGGAAAGTTTAGCACACGGCTCGTACCGAAACACGTAGGGCGGCGGGTAAGGGAGAAGGGTGGAATCAGCGGTGGCGACGAGAGGGGGTGTAGTCACTGTAGGGGGAAGGGGTGAGAGAGACCGCAGGGGGAGGGATGGCTCGCTCGGTGTGTTCTGCTGTTCCGGGGTTTTATAGCGGCGGTCGGAATTAATGAGGGACCGTGTTTTCACGGCGACCGAGTGGCGGTGCAGATTTCATTTTACTATTTACCCCAGGGAATTTATTTGGCAACGAGCGGCGGGCAGGGTGCGGTACTGCCGGTGGTTGTTGCCGTGGGTGGTGGGGCTCACTTCAGTGAGCGACACGAAGCCGCGTTTGACCGGTAATTCCGGCGATTATCCTGCCAGCAATCATACTAATTAGCGAAAATCTTTTTGAGGCTTTAGCTAATTCATAAATGTTACAGCCAAATATTTCATGAAGAAACTAATTTTCAAAAGACCTTTGGTTATTTTTTTTTTCATAAAATTCTTTCTTATAAATTATTGAAACATATCCTCGGAAAAAATAGACTTTTGTCCATTAAAAAAAAATATGTATATATTATGTCAAGAATTAAATAGCGCAAACAGGATTCTATACGATAACGCTTGGAAGTAGTTTCGTCTAAATAGCCCTTTATTCGCTCCTTTTTCCATCCGCTCTTTTCGCTCCCTCCTTGTTGTAGCGATCGCGGGGGAGAGAGGGGGCGACTATGGGGGTCGTCGCGATCCCACCGGTGCCAGCGAGCAAAACGTTATTAAATCGCGGATTCGCGTCACGTTTCACGATCTAACGAATTAATATGGAAATTCCAAAGCACCTTACGAACGAACGAACGAACGAACGGCGTCGACGCGAAATCCCACAGACACTCCCGGGAGCAACGGGGGTAGCAAAGAGATCGTATCGCATTGGCGTCGACATCCCGCTTCTACCCACGTTCTCGAATTTTTTTCCGATAATTTCAAAAGATTTCTTATCACCAAACGAGGATAAGCATATGGAGACGAAATATTTAATTCCACGAAGAGAATTTCACATGAAATACATAAGATACATTGTGTGATAAATTATATATATATATATATATATATATATATATATATATATATATAATTACATGTTTATAAAAAACCGACGCTTACGTAGTAGGGACGTCAATTGAAGGGTTCAAAGCGAGAATATATACGGCAGTCTATAATTTGTAAAGAGAGCGCATTTGGAATATGAAGTATTGTATTTGAACGTAAAAATTATAGACCTATGCCGCTGTTTCTTCGAACCCATCAATTGACGGAGCATGACGGCTCATTACATGTGCGCCAGCACGCGGGGGTTCATATAATTATAATGCGAGTTTTCGGTGGCGAGATTTGAATCGCTCGTTCTCGGGGAAGACGTACAAAACGTGGTGAAATTCTACGCCCATGATTACGGGACTAAAATGAAACGTATATTTGGGGTTAGGGCGGATCAGGGGTTGGAGCCTGGCGGGCCCTGGAGTCGTTTATATGGTGATTCAATGGGGGTGCTTGGCAAAATGTCAAGGGACTCGTAAGGGCGGCCTCGGAGTTTCGGCGCATTTCAGCCACCGCCACCGCCGCCGCCCTTGCCTGGTGGTTATTCGTGCAAAAATTTCACGTTTGCAGCGTTTCGTGCGTTTCGCGAGCGTTGAAGAACGAACTTTTCGTGATAACACCGAGGAAACTTTCCGAGAAGTTTCCCGAAAGTAGGATTTATCAGCTGTGCGATACCAAACGCGAAACAAGAAACGTTAGAAACCCACGAAGGTGTTTTATAAACATACATGTGTGCGCTAATATATCCGTTGCTCGCTGTTGATCGTTCAATTTGCAACAGAAGTGGTAATATCGAATAATAATTGTTTCACCGCGCGTTTCAATTATCGTATATCTCTCGCGTATATAAAATGTCAGGTAAATATTTGACGTAGTAATCGTTGCGCCTTTCAATGCGCATTAGAGGTTTAACGCTAATCAGTCGAAGCTTTCTATCGTTTGCCGCGGCATTGTGTTCCTGACGTTAATTGATGCGGCGCACGATAACGGGGAGCGCCGTGTTGTGTGGCGCGAGCAATTTAACGCCGAGATGCTTTCCGACCTTGATACTATCCGAACCGATGAATCGACTGCCATTCGTGCCGCACATAGGACAGATGTTCGTCCAACCGCGATCGACGATGGCCTTTGTCAAGGCTGTAGTTCGCACACGCTCGTTACGCAACGAAAAATACGGGTGAGAACGAGTGTAGGTGGACTGCTCGACTCTGATAGTCGATTGTTACCGCGAGCGTACAAAGCGTCATCGAGAAACGAGAGCGGATTGCAAGTTGCAAGCGAGAGAAAGGTTTTGCGTTGTCATCAAGGCAAAAGGGCAAAGGAAGAGCTGATGGGAAAAGTCATAACTCGATATCGTACGGCGCGGGCGTGCGTTTAAAAATAATGAACCAAAGATTTACGAGTATGATCCGCAGTATTGAACTTTAAAGAACTTGGACAAATTAATTCGTCTCGAGATGAATGCAATCGGAATCCTATCGCTATCTGCTATTCGCTTCGGCGGAATTTTAAATCGCGGCTTAATCGTCGCGTGATTAACAGTCGCGGGTTAAGAAGGTGCGGATGAAGACGCGGCGTACAATCACAGCCTCGCTAAAAAGGATCGCCCTCCAGTCTTCTCCCGTCTGTATCTCGTTCGGCCGCAAATCGATTGGAAACGGTCCGCGAATACAAATCGCCGGCACATATAATCCGCTTTCCTCGCGAACCGCAATTTGTCTTCCCGGCCCTCTTTCGTCGTTTTCTGTTAGACACTGCCCTCTTGCCGAGCCGGTCCTTCTCCCCTTCGGCTAATCCGCCGCCCCGGTTCTTCCGGCATCGATTTTTCACGCGAGACCCCGACTTCCGTGCGACCGAGGGTTCTTCGTACACGAGAGAAAGAGAGAGAGACCGGCGGAGAGAGGGATAGAGGGTTATGCGAGGAGTCAGGAGATTAAATAGGAAAAGGTCAACCACACGATCTGACACGAAGGGCGGCCACGGCTGTTACATCGTTCTCTACCTCTGCTGGTCCTTCACCTTCCATACCGTTTCACTCTAGTGAACAAATTTTTGTATTTTTTTGCTTTTTGTTTTTATTATTATTTATTGCAAATCTTTAATAATTTTATTATTTTATAATTTGATTTTGTATAATTCACCTGTCGTAGATAGCAAGAATTGCTATTTGCTATCAAATATTTGTGATATTGTTAAATTTATTTTACTTGCTCACACATATTAGTTTTATACACGACCTTTGTTTCTTTTTTGTTTTTGCTAGGGGTATTACTTCACTTAATTTCTACATGTTTTATAACGTTCGCGTTCTTCGGGGAATATGCCAAGAACGAAACAAATTCTCTCTTCTTTTTTTTTCTCCCTGCCATCCGCGCTCGTCTACCCGAGGGCACGCGAGAGGGAGAACTGCAAGCATCGACCAGGGCGCCCCTCTCCTACATCCGCGATTCTCTCCCCCAAGGGTGTTCTCGACTGGTTATCGAACGTCGACACGACAACCGCCGAGTTACGGAATCACGTGAGACACTCGACCTGGAGCCTCATCGAATTATCGGGGATTTCGCCTGCCCTTTTGCGGCAACTTGTGCCCGATGTCCCGCTTCTTCCTAACGAAAGTGTCGGCCAGTTGTCGCCCACGTGTGTAACTGACCGGATGTTTTTATTCCTAGATGAATAAAACAAGAATCAGTGGATTTATTTTTACTACATCTCCATAATTGGATTATTATTTCTCAGTTTCTTAAAATTTTACGACATAATCGCGGTTTTTTAGCCTTTATTTCAACAATTTTTTTTATGTATGCACGTGAGATTAAGAATTTTCATGTGTTACAAATTATTAAATTATGATTGCACGTCTGAATCATTTATTTCTGAAAAAGAATTTTTTTTGTCTAAAAAAAAGGAACTAGAGAGGAATCTTTCTTTAATAAATAAGTCTTACATAACATAACGCCGGATTGCTTTCTTAATTTAAATTAAAATTTTATTAGTCTATAACATTATTAATTTACAACATTGCGACACTGCGCGTTCTTCCAAAGGCAAAAATCGTGACGGACATCGGTAACATTTTTTTGCGAACCGATATCGGGTGTGTACGCGCTGCGTAGGGTCGATAACCTTCCGGTTCTGTCTGTAAACTGGTAGCATCGTCGCCGGAAATTTAATATCGTCAACGACAACCCCGGCGTCTCGTCGGTCGACGCGCATCGTATCGTATCGCGACGCTCGACGACAGGGGTGGTTAAAGGGAAAACTTTGCCCGGCAGAGGCAGCTCTTTCCCTCGACTCTTTTTTCAACGCTTTAATATCGAGGGGCTGCTCGCGCTCGCGACACTCCCCGGCCACAGAGGAGGCCTTCTTGCTCTTCACCCTTACACGCCGCCATGTTTTCCAACCACCCTGTGTTCACCGCGCAGATGTGCTCCTTGGAAAAGATCGCCGTTGCCGCCGCCCTTCGTGTCAAATTTCTCCTGAAACTTATCTTAATTTCGCCTTATAATTATGATTGGTATAAGGTTGCGCCAAGCCTATCGCTACTCCTCTTAATTTTCTTCGAAACTCTTGAAGAATTTTAATTGAACATTCTTCTTCTACCTCTACATTAATAGAGGTCAACTAGAGCTATATTCATTATTAATTAATTTATATGCGTTTGTTACCTTTAGATATCCTGCAAGATAAAATTAAGCGCATTTTTCCTGGATAGTATTTTCGTCCTTTTTTTTCAGTCCTTATCTCAATTGCGTTCCACAGGACTAGCGTAATTTCTCAAGACTGTATTATGTTGCCTATCGATTTCTTCGTCAATGCTTTTCCCGTGTACAACCCTCGGCGATTACCTCGTCTTACAGGCCAATAAAAAGCGAACGTACGTGATTAACATTTCATAACGTGTATACGTGTGCCAACGGGAACTAAGTATACACGACGAAGAGTGACTTTTATTCCCTTGGGGCGTAGAGCGGGAGAGGGAGGAAGATCGTATAGTCGCCGGCCAACAGAGTGCACGTCGCGGAGTAAATTGCCCGATGATTTGCCGTTAAAAATAATGTTAACTTTCGCCTCGGCGGCACGCGATTTCGCCGCATCCGGCTATTATCGATCGCGTTATTTTTACCCTGAAAGCTAGACCAGCCGCCACGACCCGCGTTAAGATTTCATGGACGACACTCTCCGTAACGTACGGAAAGTGCGCGCGGTGGCGTGCACGAGGACCGTGAAAATTTATTTCGGCAGTTTCCGAGGTGACGAGCACGGTCGGCAGACAAATTGTCCGAGAGACGAAGAGGTGAGAGAACAGGCAGGCGTTCCGTCTCGATTCGACGAGCGATATTTCTCCTTCGTAGGACAACCCTAGATTTAAGCACGAATTAAAATAATTTATTCTCTCTAGCGTTTTTTTTATACCAATATTACAGATTATTTTGTACATCTACATTTCACCGCTAAAATTTCATAAGTCACGAACTCCGTACTTATCGTAGCTCTCCCGAAGTCAGACGACGACATCTCTCTTCCTCTCTCGCGCCCCTGTTCGCGTTTTCTTCCCTTCCGGTCCTTCTCGGGCGTCCCCTTTCACGCGTCGCTTGCTACTGAATCTCAGTGAGCAATTCCGACCCCGGGCACGATCTCCGTCAATGTTTTACTGCACATACCGGAAGTACCCTGGAGAGTTAGACGTCAGCGAGGAACATCTCCTCTCGCTCGGTTTGAGTCATGTCTTATGCATAAAAGTTTCATGCATAAGACGCAACGCGGCGCGTGATGATGGTACTGTGTAGCGGTAGTACTCAGCGTACGCCATCCGGATATTTTACACGGAATACCCGAGATATATCGGGCTACAATGGCATTACGATGGCTCCGCGCGAAATAGTCGCATTATTCGCCAAATACCGACCGGTGGGCGGAAAAATGTCGGGAAGACGCTTTACGGATTTTACGACGCACCATATAGATATCTCCCTGGCTAAGATTGACGTCTCTCTCCACGGTTTTTGGACAACAAAGTTGAAGTTGCAAACGTCGTGCATTCGTCGCGATAAAATTGCGCGAAAAAAATTACGAAATTATCGAGGTTTCTTTTTTTTCTATTTTATATGCGATGGAACGCATAAAAGTTGGCGGTCGCTGTATTAATGGCGGAAGGAGACTTCCCGATTCTCGCGGGCGGAAGCAGAATTGAACCGCGTGTTTGAACCATAAAACTAATTTGCAATTCGTTAGACTCATTGCGATTACGCCAGCGGTCGGAATTTATCGAATGCGAGGGTGGTCATGAATAAGTGGCGACGGGTCGCATCAGGTACAACGGCGCTTTAAATAATTCATGCCGCGCGAGGCATCAGGTACATACACGCGCGGTTCCCTCGCGGGTCCAGGGTCCGGCATTTCCGCGACGAAGCCCGCTCTCTCGCGCGACGCCCGGCGTCGCGGCGCCCCGGCTCTCGTCGGGGATTTATGCGCCCGCCGTCGGAACGATACCCCGTTTATCGCGACGCGAAAATCGATCGAACGTTCGCCCCCTCGCGTTCGCGAGCCAACGGGGGAGAGAGAGAAAGAGAGGGAAAGAAGAGGGACGAGATCCTGCAGGATGGTCGGAATTTTACCCTCGCAGATGGCGACGACTACGGCGTATCTCCCCCCTCTTTCCTCTTCTCTCTCCCTCCACTTCGCCTGGCGTCTCTCCCGTTATGTTTCGCGCCTGCCATCCGCGTCGATGGTCTTGTCAACCTTACAGAAATCGCTATCCACCTGTTGTCTGTCTGTCTCTTCGGCGCGCTTTATATCCGCGAATGCCGAGCCTGGATATTTTCCGTCGCGACTCCATTTTACGTTTTTAACATAATTAAACGCGGAATAACTAGGAAATCCGGAATATACGGCTTACTAATTAAAAGTTGTAATAATCAGCAATATATTTAAACGTGATAAGCAAACTCGCGCTGTTTTTCATGTCTAAAAACATATACAAATGTAATTTCTAAAATTGCTATTTCTGAAATATTAATTTAAAAAAGAGGAAAACTTTACATGGACTATCTAATATACTTTATATTTAAAAATTAGTTTAACATAGGATTTTAATGGATAAAAATGAGACGAGCGCTTTGAGATAAATAATAGATATATTTTGTAGTGTTGTACAAATTGTAAAATTATAAAATATTTAATTGCGTTTCACAAACCAGTATATTATCGACAATATACATATTTTGCCGAGCCTGTCGAACGATTAATTCGCGTCGTTGCGTGGTTTATAAATGCTGCATCCTCCATGATAGATCGACCTGTGCTGCTCTTTGCTTCGATGCCTCCGTGCTCGTAATGAATCTATTATTATCGTGACCGGTCCGTGACTCTATAAACGATATAAAATGATGATTGCTTCGCTCTCACCTTTTCAGCGATGCGACAATAATCTCTTTGTGCGTTCGGCATCGTCAATTAATATCTGTCGAACGAACGAAAATGATAATTACTTTATCGGTAATATTAAATTGTGGCGTTACCCCCCTCCCTTTTTCGGGGTAATGTGGCACGCGTAAAGGACTTTCCTTTGATCTGCGCACCATAATGCGACGCATTTTATCCACGCAGCGTGATGATGACCTCAACATATTTTGTACGTTTTCGTCCGCCGCGCATTTGTACAAATTTTGTCGCGTTGGCGTGTCGAAAAATACGAATGATATTTCCATAAGCATGATCGTGGCGCGTTGAAAGCGACCCGCTTTTCAATAGGGGCGTTTTATTTTCTACTGAAAACCGGCAAGTCTATTACTTAGGGCAGCAACGTCGCGACTTCGTCGTCGGCTTATTACGTCACTTGTATGCACGATCCGAGGACTTCGTGTCTTTAAGCACTTCGCAAACTTGCCGACGAACGTCGTGTTCGAGCCTTGCCCGAGTCTTATCGCGCGAGCCCCCCCGGCTACGCCCAGCCGCCCCTTTATAATCCGAGACCTGGCGAACGTAATGGCCCGGTAAACGCGAATCGCAATAACTTCATCGTGACCGGAGCGGCGAGGTGTCACGGGCGACACGCGAGATGAAGCGATATTCTGTCGTAAAGCCGGCTACGAGCCGAGCGAACGAGCGCGAATGAACAGCTTACTCGCGAGTAAGCCGCTCGCATTCATTCAGGTGAGTCGTTCGTGCTTGTTCGCGCTCATTCGCTTGGTCCAGGTTGATACGCTCTGAATATTTTCACGTTGATGCTAGATTTATACATATACGCGAAATCAATGATCGGTTTATTCTCTGTCGTTCTTATTCTCATTTTTAGTCGCGTCGCGCAGCGCAGCTTATCTTATCCTTTTTAGTCTCAAGCCTGATTCTCCTCGGATGTTTCACTCCGAGAACTAAGAAGGAGAATGGCGAGTCAACTTTCTGCTAGAAGAAGATCCTTCGCGACTTAGAAGATTTAACTCGGTGATGGGAGTGGGAGGGCTGGGAGGACAGGTGCGATTTACGCGACGACCCTGTATATCGGAAGCGCTCGGTGAAAACACTTCGGTGTAAAAACAGAGTTAGTGGCGTAATCCGGTCGCCACCATCCCCATCCACGCGCGTTCCTCCCCCCCTCTACGGGGCGAGGAGCCCCCTCGTCGTCGCTCTCCTCCCTTTGCTCTTTCGCGGGGACACGAGAGAGCGCCGTTGATAGGGTGTACTGAGAGAGAGAGTTGGCAGGGACCGTAACGGGCCGGATTCAGGCTCTCTTCCTGTCTTAGTGGTGTGGCGTTACCATGGTAACAGACTGTAAGCCGCTTAACACCCCCCAGTGGCCTCGCTCTGCTCTGCTCGTCTCTCTCTCTCTTTCTCTTTCTCTTTCTCTTTCCCCCTACCGCAGCCTCCTCGTCCTCTTCCTTCTTCTCTCTTCCGAGCCCGACGGAATCCTCGTGGCACCGACACACGGAGTCAACCCACCCCGCAGTGATACTCGTGGCAGAGCGGACGGTAGTAAATGTCGTTTTCCCCCTCTCCGCCCTGCCATCCCCATCTCGCCATTCTCGCTCCCCGCTCCGCCAGCGGGCATGTTTTCGCACCCTCGTCGGTAACGAGCGGGCGAGAAGTCCCTCGACTCGGCGGAGAGGATATCTCTCGTCTGTCATCGACGACGATCGCTCCTTCGTGGAGATGTATATCCAAGCGTAGAGGAATAGGAGAAGGAAGAGGGGGAAAACGACGATTAGCGTGATAGAGTGTCGGCGCAGGACAGCGAAGGGAGAGGAAGAGGAGGGGGAGATAAGTTGGTCTCGGTCGTGTGAGAAACAGGAGAAACTTGCGGTCGGAAGTTTCGGCGACGAAGTGCATGAGCGCGGATTCTGTTCAGACGCGACATCTCGCGGTTTATTCAAATGCGAGCAGGGGGTGGGATGTGCGGTGAAGGGATGAAGAAGGGACGCCGACCGTGAGTCCGTGAGAAGGAGAGCACGAAGTGGGAGAGAGAGAGATACATATATATACCGTGCCGTGTTAAATGAGAGCGCTTCTCGCAAAAGGCGGACAAACCCCTTCGAGGATGACGCGCGACACTCTCTCGCTGCAGTATCGCGAAAAAAAAACCGATGACGGATACTCTTTCTTTTTTGCCTTTGTCTTTAACGACCAGCAGCGTGACATGCGTTGTACTTACCTCACCAGTTGTTCGCCATTAACTTTTCCCTTTCCTTGTTACGGCAATGTTGACAAGTGAGAGATGGGCGACGTCGGAGAGCCGAGCGGATAACCGAAACGTGGAAATCGAGCGACGTGAGCGCAGCGGGGGTGAACAATGCGAGGCGGAAAGGAATCCGATTCTGGTTTCGGGGGTGGGAATGGCAGAAGAAGGGGATACGGAGGAGATGATGGGCTGAATAGAGATGAACAATGAATATGTAGCCCGGTGAGAAAGGAGAGAGAGAGAGAAAGGGAGAAAAGGGCGCGTAGCAGCGCGAAGACGTCTGCATTCCGTTGATGAAGAATTCAATGGCGGGGTAGAGTACTCCCTTTGAGAGGGAGGCGAGGGCCATCAGGCATTATCTCTTTATTTTTTCGTTCTACCCATAGGCTTTTTTTTCGAGGGAGGAGAGGACGATTTTCTCGTCCTCGGCCGTTCTCTTTGCGAAAACAAAAGACCGTTCGCATGCCGACGTGCGTCGCTAACTTTGAAAAAAAGGGAGCCTGAAGAGAGATGGCCGCGATCCTTCTCCGCTAGCGTCGTTTCGCAATTTCTGCCCTTTTTGCATAGGGGTTTTTTTATTCTCATTTTAATTAAAACCTCGATATCTGCCTGGTAAAGTTCTCTTCGAGTTCTTAAGCGTCTAAATTGCACGAAAGATAATAACGATTCTTAACGCTCGAAGAGATAAAATCTGAAGCGAGAGTTCCAATTTTTCAGTGGAAATTTTTGGATAAAAATTTTTAAGTTTTCCATGATTTTTCCTTTCTGGCAGTTTAAAGATTTCTATGAATTTTACATAGCGTCTCAAGACTTCTGTTGAAAAGTATTAGACCTCTTAATTCTTATTGAGGTACAAAAGTTATGACCAATTTTCTTAACGGAAATATGAAGCCCATATCTTTGGATTCCTATTTTTTAATTCAGTTAATCGTTAGAATTGTTTTTGAAATGTGTCAAGAATTCTGAAACTTCTTGGAAGAATTAAAACTTTAATTGTGACTTGGCAGTAGTTATGCTGCTATTTTTGAAATGATTTTGATTACCCTATTGAACTTATTTTAATCTTGTGAAACGGATGTGGAAATATCAATGCTTTATGCGATATCATAGCATTGCAATTTTACGCAGTGTCGTATACATATGCATATATATGCATATATCCACAACATTGTACATGTACGCAATGCAATGTCTGCGAGGAATCTAGAAAACAATGCCATGAAAATGTAATACATTCGGGAACTTCTTCACATTGGTGTCAAGGATGTTATATCATAACGCTATTTAATTAAACTGCGTAGTTGCGCGTGGCATTTTTTAACATAATGAGGGACATAGGTCGCACGTAGCATTTCTGCAGTGCATACATTAATTGAAAAATGTTTTAATCAATAACGTTAAATAATGCGAAACTATTTTATAAGTTTGCTCGTTGGATGGTGTATCACATTTATTGCGATACTGTCTAATTCTCTCTTTCTGACCTTAATCGTATCTGATCTTAATCGTTTTTTTTTGTTTTTTTTTTTTTTGTTTTTTATTGCAGTATCTCGGCATTTACTTTCGATACGTTTTCCTCTGTGTTGCATCTCAAGTTGCGGTTCAAGTTAAAGTTCGAATTGCAGCTTAATGCCTCCTCGCTCGCCGCGCGTACTTCGACAATAAAAGCACTATTCCGTAACCATCTATTATTACACGCTTATTTTACCGAAGCGTTAACACGATCGATCTATAATTATGTTGGAATTAAAATTATGTCTACTTTGTCGATTATCCAGCTCGCTTTACCAGCCGCGATTAATTGTCGCCGTCGGTTTGTCTAATTAACGAACGCCGGTACGCGCGTAGCGGCCGACGATATTTTATTACCAGCTCGCTCGATACTCCTCGCCGTAAATTTTAATTATTGCCGCCATTATACGGCGGCCTAACGCGCATCGCGTTTTATCACTCGTCACATCCGCCGTAAAATCAGGAATTCGAGAAAGGAAATCGTAGACTTTTGACATTGACGTTCGATCGAACTTTATTAATGATAGTCGTTAGTTTTAGCAATCGCGACTGATGATCTCTGCTGAAAAGAAAGAAAATGCTTTTATTTTGTATTTACTGTTGTATTAATTCTTCGTGAGCGCGATCATCACTGGAAACTAAAAGAAGCAAAATGCAAAGTTCAAAATTATGTTGCTACTATTTAAGGAAGTGATTTATTAAACTTTTCGAAATTCGCGGACGTTCGTAAATTCGGGGTCTCGGGTTGATCGATCGAGAAGATATTTTTGGGCCGATGCGTCTGGCTTTGCGTGTACACGCTCGTTGATACTTATTCTCTCTCTTGCCTACCTCTCGCCGACCGCCTCGTAATTAATCTCCCACGAAGTCGATCATGCTCGGCCGACCTCCCCGGCGGGTCACGTCAACACGAGTGCGACCTCCGATCCCGCGAGGAGAATTATGAGGCGCGCTCGTTACCGAGCACGAGAGAAAGATAGAGAGGGAGCGAATGCACGTGTGTGGAGACGACGGGGTCGCTCGTTAATCTTCGCCCCGATAACGCCTCTTTCACGACGAGCGTACGAAACGTATGCGTTTATCGAAAGTTTGTTACCGCGAGCACCGCGTTATGGTGAGAGAGCCTCGAGCGCGCGACATCGATAGGTAGAGTCGGGCAAATG
Organism: Temnothorax curvispinosus; assembly: GCF_003070985.1. Lineage (NCBI taxonomy): Eukaryota > Metazoa > Arthropoda > Insecta > Hymenoptera > Formicidae > Temnothorax > Temnothorax curvispinosus. The sequence goes on along the minus strand of NW_020214913.1, from coordinate 985,428 downwards.
GCACGGTTAATCGAATTCTCGTCCGGGATAATTAGGCGTGCGACATATGTATCCGAGCAACACGTGCATCTCTTGAATCGCCACGAACGGAGATTGATTCGGCAAGTCGGTTGCGAAAATCCGACGAGAGGAGGATCGCTGCATTTCAAGCGGATCGCGATTACGTTAGACGCGCTGCGACATTTGTTTGTGTCAAAAACGATCCGCGCCCCGCCATGTCGGACGTGTTTCCCCGACCGTCGAGGTCAAGATCTACCACCTCGTAGATCCCGAAGTTAAGTTATGCGCGAGCGTAAATTTCACACGGACCTGGGCATTGACCTCTTGCGCTCTCTCTTTTCAGGTCTACAGCCCGCCAGCACCAAAGCTCAGCCAACCTCGATTGGCAAGTCCCACCGACCCAGTTCCGGCGTACTACCTCAGGGTCACACCCCGGGACCTGGACCGGGCGGGCAGCAGAATAGCAGGAGCTTCGCCGCCGCCCTGAGGAACCTGGCCAAGCAGGCGGGCCCGGCACCTCAGGAAGAGGAACCCCGTGCCAGCCCGAAGAACCGGGCGCCACCGCCCTTGGTCAGAGGTCCTTCCCCTGCTAAGGTGAGTAATTGCACCGGCCGCGTTATATGCCTTATCCTTCCTTATCCCTCTTTCTCGGCCTCTCTCGCTCTCGGGACAGAAGTGCATCCGTCTCGAAACGCGAACAAAGGTACCCTCGACCTCAGACTCGGTGGTCCCCATGATCGGAATAATAAGCGGCCGCTTAGGTACATAGCGGGCGCGGCTGAGAAAAATCGTTGACATCGGTCGTCTTTGGCTCCTTCTTCTCCTTTGCGACGTGAACGACGCGTTTCTTTTTTCCTTTCCTTTTCTCTTTGTACGGTTAGGCTGACGAAGAATATCGTAAATGGATATGGAAGAGCACGGGCCAAAGGAGGGTGCATATATTTGCGTTCCTTGGAATTTTTTGAATTTGCTTTTGCTGATGACGCGATTTATTTCACCGCATTACCGAGAAGAACTATTGCAATATACGCAGAAAATTTCTGAAGTTGTGCGAGCACCTCCTGCGAGTCACGTATGTTACAAATCGCACGGGAGAAAGTCTGTGTACGCGCGACAAAATATTTTTCGATTCACTCAAGGCGGAAATTATCTCGGCAGAAATTCAATTCGAAGCTTAGCGACCTGAAAATATGTTGGGAAATTAAAAGATTTTAATAGATGAATTTTTATCCAATTTTTGTGCGGCGGATTGTCTGTAATTAAGAGAAAGCGTGTGAATTCCGGAATATCGTGCGCGTGATATCTCGGTCTATTCTTCAAGAGTAATTGCTACCGGAAATTAATGCCCTCGTCATCAAAGGCGAAAGTGTCGAAGTGGAATAAAATTACATCTGCCGAATGGCGCGGTAGGAATGATTTCGCAGGCATGCGAATCAAACGGCTTCGAAAGATTGCTGAGTGTCAAAGGCGCGTAGATCGAAAATACGGCCAATCTCGGGAACGAAATGAAAAAAGTGGTTACTCTAGCGGAAAGAGAATAAGGTAGCTCCAATTCCCCGATAATCGTAGAGATCAAAGATCCTTTTCCTACCGCGACTGTATATCGTCCGCGCTTATTGCATTGCAAATGTGAGACTTTTCCGAGCCTTGGCTCCCGCTGACAATCTGGGTTAAGTAATCCGAACTGAGTGGTACGTTTCCCCTTTTTTTAGCTTCGTCTTATTTACAATGTAAACAGAAAAATTCAAATTTCCTGTATATCGCGTCGTCAGCAGAAGCGGACCTTCCTCTTGGGTAAACGGAAATGAGATTTTAAAAATAATCGGATGAATCGCCTGAGTTCAGAAATCTTGCAAAGCCCGTCGGACCGATCTGCCTAACGTTATTTAACATTTATCTGCAATAGTGAATTTTTTGTTTTGTTATTTTGGATCGTCCGAAGGTACGCATTGTTCCTACCAATTTCCATGACGAAGTCATCCGAGCGGCAATTCATTGCCGGTTCGGTGCACGACTTCGTTACAACGCCCGGCAATAAACTGCGAGACCGCTCGTAGCGTTTAAGTGGCGGAAGAGACTATAAGCTGAAGAAAATTTCAGGCAATTTGCGTCTTCGTCTAACGCCTTCCAGGAAATCGTCTTGGAAATATTGTTAACTCTCGGAATAAAACCGTGCCTAGCACTATTCATAGATCATTTTTCCCACGAGTCACAGTACTCGCGCATTTTTTTTTTAACTCTCTAGCTTCGATAAAACGCTATACATCATCTGTTATTTTGAAGACTAAGTGTGAAACGCTTGAATTATTCAGGTGTATTAAAGAAACCGCGTTATCGAGTGTTATCGATTACATCGTTCAATTGCCGCAAAAAAAAAAGGAAGAAAGCATACGTGTCTGCCGCATGGATTAAGGAGTGCCGTTAAATTTATTTTTCTAGGAGAGATCAACGCACGAACGAAGACCTGAAGAAATGCCCTCCTTGTATACAACTGCCAGACCCGTTGAAACCAGCAAACACAGCGTAACTGCCGCGGCTACCGAATTGCTGGCTCGTTCCGGTTTTCAGCCGTATCGGCCCGAGCACCATCCGGCCCATCCACCGGCATTCGCCTTGGACCCCGCGACCTATGGCGCCTATCATTCCGGTCTTTATCCACCGCCGCACCTGCCGCACGCTTATAGGTAAGCAATAATATTGGTTTAATCGTTTAGCATTGTCAAAATAGAAAAAGAGAATTGAAGATTTTAACATTTTCCTCTATTATTAATCTCTAAAGTTTTTCTTTCTAAAGTTTTAGTCAAAGTTTTAACTAATTCCGTGTGTTCTTATCGCAGATTAGAGGAACAGTTGTACTTCGAGCGATGTGGAATGATAAGACCGCAGTTGTTTCCGGGACTGCCATCGTATCCTCTGTACGGACTGAGATACAGTCCCGATATGCTTCCTCCGCCGCCCGCCTCTCTGGGCCTCATGTCTCCCGTGATGCACGAACGGTAAGTAAAAAGATTCAGAGAGAGAAAGAAAGAGAGAGAAATAGAAAGAAGGAGAATCGTTGAGCGAACGGTCGGGAATGCCGAACTTCTTCATTAACGCCGCGGCGCGGTTCTCCTTTTTCAGACTGAAGCTGGAGGAGGAGCATAGGCGGCAAGTACGGGAGCAGGCTGCAATGCGGGAGGAGGAGGAAAGGAGAAGAGCAGTGAGAAGTTCTGCTCCCGCTGCCCCGGTACCCGCGCCTGCCCCTGCATCCGCCGATACTGCAGGTGAGCGAGTCGCTCCACCCCCCACTGCCTTTCATTAAAACAAAAACAAAAAAAAGAAAAAGAAAGAGAGCGTCGATCGAAGCGCAATCGTGATCCGTCGTGCGATCACTCGTTAAGGCGCGCGAGCTCGTTCTATCTTTCTTTCTTCTTTTCCTTTAAGAAGTTTTCTACGGCGCAGAAATAACCGCGTGAATTGTCGCGTATTTCTTTCATATGGCCATATCCAGTTTAGTAATTTAGGTAGCATTTTCTCGAAGCGGTGCCGAGAACAGAATCTGCATTATCTATATAAATTGCTCGTTTGACACGCGCACGTTGTTTTGTTTAATTTAGTCCCCCCCTTCCGAGAACGAACTCGCCAAGAGAGATCGTATTCTCAGCGGCGATCGTCGTTCACTCGGCGTTCGAATGACCTGTATTGCGAGCCAAAGTTCTGTAGATAGACGGACTGGCGGCGCGAGCGAGGAGAAGTTGTTGTAGAAATATGACTGTGACCTCGAGAGAATTCGAAGAGAAAAGAAACAAACGGAACAAACAACATACTACGCTTCTAATTTTAATCTAGACTTAATGAAAGTTATAGTCATAGTTATACTCTCGTTTCTTACGCAAGTAGCGTTGATATCTTTTAGATAAACACGCGATTTGGAGCCGGAACAGAGTTTAAGGTGGATAAAGTATACGTTGCGAACAAACGAACGTCGAACGAGCGATTGCGAACTTGAAATATTCGTTAGCGTTCAGTTCTGGTCGCAAAGTGATCACATCAAAGAAAGTTTAAGTTGATTTCGCGTTTGCTTTACTTTCGTTGTTCGTTCGCCCAGTATATACCCATCTTAACAATGTCGCCCTTCGGCTCGACACCAAATTGTCAAAAGTGGGCTTAGTGGCAAAAAAAATCATTACTCATCTTAGTTCGATCCGAGATACGAACGAAATTATAGACGCAATCCAATTTTCCGAGACCCGATTTAGTTGTTTTTTATTTGCCTATTTACGGACCGAAGTCAGACTTATCTTCTGCTGTCGCTTTTTGTTAATGTCATGTTAACAGTAAGTCGGCCTTCGGTCGGCTATACACCTGTTGTGTACACGACGTTCTTTGCATACGTGTTTCAAATCTTTTTCGTGTTACTCGAATGTGAAACCACTTACTGTACGACGGCAGGTTTGTTATGTAGTTAATCGTTTTTGTAGTTAATAACAGCGAAACCTAAACATAAGAGTGCACGCCTTCTAAAGAAAAGGATTTGTTGAACTTCAACGTTGAGTTTCATGAATACTTATAATTAATACTAAAAAATTAGGTGTCCTGAAATTGACGGTAATTCCCCAGTTACAGGAGATATTTTATATTAAATGGAAAGATGACTACTGTTATATACGATAAACGATGTATTTAGATTATTTTCAATTTTCTTGATATCAAGTTATATGTTTCTTTATATATTATTATTGTTAAGATATGTGAGTAAAATTGTATATTTATTGATATTCTATGATTTGAGCGTTCATTTATTTGTTAGTATTTTTTATTAGGTATCATAAAATTAATTTTTTATTAATTAGAATCGTTAAACAAATGATGCATGTTTTGTGGAACGAAAAACACATTTGATTATAACATAGTCCACACAATGCACGTGCATATGTGGCTAAATATTTATAATTTCAAGGCGTGGACTTAGGTAGGTGCGTAAATGCTACAATTTAATAGACTAATTATTTCGATACCAAGTGTTCTTTTATCAGGCGCCATGCACTCTTGCGTTAGTTCCCGCAACTGTTTTAGAAATTTTGCAATTAACCAATTAATGTCAACATAGTTTCCCTTAATTGTATAGTAAACATATTGCTCCTCATACTGACTGAATCAACCGATGTATATAAACTTTATCATACATGTTCCTTTATCAAAATTATACCATTTTTATATATAATTTATTATGTAAACATGTATATTTGGACTACAAATGAAAATAAAACTTGCAGAAGATATGATTGCAATTTTAGTGGACTTAGAATTCTTGACCCTCAAATCATTTTCTGAAACAGTTTTGGGGAAGATTCCGTAATTCGTAGTCCGATTACTTTAATAATATGTATATTTTACTGCAATTATTATGAGAAAAGTACACTCGCTACTATATTAATACTAAGAGCAACGATGATAGCGATTGCCCCGATAGTTTAGAGAGAGACAATTGGTTAATTTTTTTTATTTTTTTTTGTTTATTGAAAATATGACAGTAATCATCCCCAATACTTCGATGCGAATATATTTAAGGATTTTTTATAGCGCTGGAATAATTAAGCGAAATGAAAGGTAAGTTGGAATAGATGAACTAATAATTACGAAATAAATTCGTAAAATTCCACGTTGCATACCGCCATTCTGTATATTAATTGCGCAGGCGTTTTTGTCATCATTTAATGCGTAGTAAATTTATTGCGGCCATTAATTAGAAATATTGTTAAAAAGCGATATAATTTGGTTGACATAAATCACAGCAAACTTTGTGAAACTTATAAGCTCGAGACAAAAACAATTACAAATATTTTCTTAACGCTTCTCCTCGCGCGCGAACTTATCATAAAAACTTATCTAAAAATATGACAAAACATTTCAACCATATTGAGATGAAAGCAACTACATTTTATACTAGATATGCTGAAGATATTGAAAGTTTTGGCTTATTTACACGAGATGGTGAAATCTGGCTATAGCGATATGTTGCATTTTCTTTATCCTTCAAAAAATCTTTTACAAAATAATTTTTTCTTCGGTCTCGTTTTAAACTTCAAAATTGTTTCATAAGTGACAATGGATCTTGTACGTACAAAGCATGTTTACAAATAATACAAGAAAGATTACAACGTATTGTCGTGGCCAAGATTTCTTTCATTGTAGAGTGGAAGATCATCAAGCACTGTGTTCGGGATTTGTTCCAGCTAGGAAGCCGACCATAGCGGCTCAGATGCATAGCGACCGGGACCGAGAACGCGACAGTAGAGAACGACAAAGCAGTAGCGGTGGCGGTGGTGGTAATAGCAGTAGCAACGCCAGCAACACTTGTGGGAACAGCACCAGCAACACTGGTAACTCCAACAGCAACATCAGCGGACCCGTTGTTAGTGTCGGTAGCAATCACCACCAATCCCGAAAAGAGGAGCAACAGTCCTCCGTTCCTTCGACTGCACCACCACCACCGCCTCCCGATCCAACAGCAGCAGCAGCGGCAGTCACCATCTACCATCCTCGTCTGCCACCCTTCCCCAGTTCAGCGGCAGCCATCGGACCGACCCTGGGTTCCACTTCTATATGCTCCGCCAGTTCTGCGCCCATTCCGCCTCCCTTGGGTTCCACTTTGCCTCCTTTGAATCTTGGACCGCCACCGCCGGCGGCTATAAGCTCGGCGCCGATCTGTCCGCCGATACCTTCCATCCCGTCCTTGACACCTGGTGTCATAGGACCACCGCCGCCACCTCCGCTGTCCCTAGGCATGTCCCTTCCGCCTATCATCTCCATTCCCTCTCTTCATTTGCCCCCCGTGCCGTCGAGTACCATTCATTCTAGTCAGCACACGATAATGAGCAGCGCGACTACCACGGTCACCAGTTCCATTTACCATCAACAGCAGCAACATCAACAGTCCTCGTCGCAACAGCAGCAGCAACATCAACCACGCGCGAACAGTACGAGCGGTACGACGAGTTCTTTGCCCGGTGCGATGACTACGCACGCGGTGCCGACGCCGCCCAACAGTTCTTCGTTGAACTCCATGAATCACATGGTGCATAAGTCCCCGCCGTTGTCCCACGGTATTCATGTACCCAGAAGCAAAGAACCGCCGACAACTACGACGACCGCGGGAACGTTGCCTACGACTGCGACCGTGACTACCACAACAAGCACCACGACAACGTCGCAGCCGGCTTTCGTCAGGCCCTTCGAGGACTCGTTCCGCTCTTCCTCGACAAAGACGCAACAGAGGCATTCGATAATGAACAGTCATAATCACAGTATAGTCAATCAGATCGGCCATCACGAGCCATCATCCTTGAAGAATTCGTCGATGACGCCGATTACTTCTCAAACCGTGGGTAGTCAGGTGATACAGGAAAATTCCTCGATGGACAATAAGTCCATGAGCAGCCAACAAACGATTTCCCAACCGATTCCAACCTATCCGTCACCTCAACAGTACCATCATCCACATATACCCGTCTCACACGTGCCAAGTCTCTACAAACCGTCGCATTTCTCAACGTCGTCGTCGTCGTCGTTGTCGTCACCTCATCAGCAGCATCATTCTCAACCCAAACTCAATATACCAACGATAAACACTAGCAACAGTAGTCATAGCAGTAGCGGCGGCACGAACGTCATTAATTCGACTAATTCGAATATCACAAAGCAACAGAACGCGCATCACGTCGGCGAGTCTCATCAAACGACGACCACGATGACCTCGCGAAATGATAGCGCGACTAATTGTGTTTCCAGCGAGAAGACAATGACCAACATCAGTTTCAGTGCTAACACTCAAGTCAGTGGCGGTAATAAAATTGCAAATAATACAAATGCGCATCATAAAAGCAATTCGGACGTCGCGGCGAAAGACAACAAGCTGAACGCGGGCAACGAAAAGAGCGTGAGCGAGAATATAATCCGGCAGCCGCAGTTGCCGAATCAGAATCACGTCGCGACAAATTCGCTCCAGGAAAAAACCGCGATCCCGCATCTGCCTTATGAACAGCAGGGAAAAAATTTGAAGCCCTTGCAACCGGTGAACTACAACCTCGGCGAAAAGGAGGGCAAGAACGAAACCGATTGTACCTTGCAATGCGATCAGAACAACGTCTTGTCCACATTACCGTTTCAACCGAACTTTAAGTTCAGCATAAAGGACATTGCGCAGAAGCCGATGGACACGACGCAGCTGATGCAGAGCATCAAGTCTGAGGAGGTGTTGCGCACTTGTCAGAATGTCTCCAATGTGCTCTTGCAAATCCCGAAGTATCAGGAGAAGCTCCTCAACTTCTCGACGAGCAACAACGAGCTAAAGACGACCGCGTTTTGCTTTACCGACAAGTGCAATAATTTGACTGAGATTTCCGTGAAGTGCGACTCAGCGGTACTAAACGTGCCTGACCTCAGCAAAGCCCTGGGCAAGCAGGACGTCACCAATAGCGAAAAGTCCTTCTTGATGCCTGAGATGCCGACGAAGGAGCTGACGTCGTCCCTCGATCTAGCCGAGAAGAGGCGTAAGCGGAGGAGGGAAAAGAACACGGGCGTCACGTGTAGCTCTGACTCGGAGGGCGAGGAGGAAACCAAAGACGTGGATCTTTGGATCACGAAAGGTCCGCCGGCCAAGCTACAATATTCGGAAGACAAATTGGCCTTCCTAGCCATGTTTGGACTGACTACTCTGACTATTAGGAACGGTAAGAAAATAATCGTTCTTGTTATGTTTCTTTACGTTGAATTTACTGAATTGACATTATCATTATTCTTACAGAGATAGAATTGTGTAAGGTGGAAAAAAGATATAAATTGAATCCCGATCCACCAGAACTACCTCTGGAAATAGAACCTGCAGTGGAGTCCATCTTACCGATTCCGCGTGAGCATCCGGATGTTTTGCTTCACACGCCAGATTTCGCGCCAAAAGTTGGCTTTCTCAGGACCATAGGTCTCGATATTATGCCTCCGAATAAAAGAGATGGTAAATATATTATTAATCAAATTTATATAATATTGAAATTTATATAATATTAAAATTACAGATATAAAAAATTCCACAGTTTTCTACTGTAATAGAATGCATTATTCTGTTTTTTGTATTAACGATATTTCTTCTATGAGATATAATAATAAACGAGACACTTATATCAATTGCAATTTGTGATTGCAGAGGCAGAAGTGACATGGCAGTACGTCCTGGCAGATCGCAAGAAACGGAAAAGCGCGAATTCCGTTACTGCCTACTGTGAAAGAATCGCCAAAGTTTATTCTAGGAATCCTCCAGCTTTACCAAAACCAGCTCAAAAAATGCGTCTTCTGGACAGAGTTAAAGTGAAACATACTCCGGAACGACCACCACCGTTACCACCCTTGGGTCCGAAGTATTATTCCACTTTACCTATGCCTGGTGAGAATGGTGTGAAGCAACATTGTAAAGCTATAGACAGCGATATAGACATCGTCGACGAAATGAGTGAGAAAAGGGAAAAGCCAAGGTGGACTGGAATCGTGGATGTTATGTTCGCCTACAGCGAGTATTTGAAAGGTGAGCTTCCTGTCACATTTAATTAACACGTGATACTCATACGATACAATGTAATAATATGGGCATGTATTTCCTATCACTTACAGAAAAAACATTGGAGAGGAAGATTCTGACAAGCGAAAAATCAAAACTGATGACACAGTCCGACAACTTACGTTCCGAGACTGCTCAGTTAGATCGGAAGCTCTACGAGCTCCTGTCCGCCAGAACAGCACTTGATTCCGAGAGGCGAATTCTCAGCGAAAAAATCGAGAGGATCAACGCACTTGTTAGGAAGCTTAGATAGCGTTGCGTAACGCACAACACGGAAACTCATTCATCTGTGATATTATCAGCGGGTTAAGGGCCGTTAGCGTGTAATACGCACTGCTAAACGTAACACTTAGATAAGTAATGGTTAAGGACAAACTCTTGAGTGACCAAATGTACAGCGATCCTTCGTATTGTTTTGCGTACTTTATTAAATAATATAAAACGCGCCCCCTTTTTTGCCGTCGACGATCGATCGTGTGGAGAAAGCGGAAATCTTCGGCTCTCGGCTGGTCCACAGAAGGCAAGCGATCGCGTCCGGCTTGAACACGTTACCGCACTAATTAATAGATATTATTTTTCGCATACGTCGCTCGACATCAGCGAGTGTGCTGATCTTTAATCATAAACGCGGAGTCATATCAACCGTACCTTACAAGGATATGTATAAAGTTCTAATTGTACAAATCGAATTGTATCCCATCCGTGGAAAGGCAGTTTTTACGACCGCGAATAAAAGGACGAAGGCTTTCTAGTTCTACAACTAACGGCTCTTACACTCCAAGCATAAATAATTGTAATTTGTATCATATTTTAATGAGAAAAAAATAGACAAATCGTGTAACTTATTTTATTCTGCGTAATGTGGACTTTAACGTCGAGTACTTGGGGAAAAAAAAATACAATGATATATCACGCAGTTTGTATGTCGACCGATTGATAAAGCGATGGAGAGGACATTGTATAAGATCGAAAGGTGGCATCGACTATATCGGACTGGCAGTATCAAGAAACCGCTTGCACGCAACAGCGACTACGTCCTTATTTTTACGTTTAGCATAGTAGCGCGTGTGGTGAAACAGATTTAATCGATTTGAATCGGATCGTAATAATCGGCAGGTAAACGAGCACCGGTTGCGTATCCGGTCACGAGGAGGGAAAAAATTCAGACGTTTTACGCGAGTTTTTGCGTTTTGATTCACAAAGCAACGTTATAACGACACGGGGAACTCTAGTCTACAGACGTGCCCAGGCAATACGGGGAAGAAAAAGATACGCGCGCCGATATGCATAAGATCAGATTAGTGAGCAGTCCTTCCTTTCGAACGTGTCCACGCCGTTCACCGTAATGAGCACGAAGGCCAGTGAAGATACGGGGAGGAGCCTTATTAACGTTGTATAACAACAACACTGCGGTACTTAGATAATGCGACTTAATTTTTAAAGAAGAAAATAAAGGGGAAAGAATAAAGATAATCGTGAGACTTCGCGCGGAGCACATTCCACATAAAAAAAAAAGCTTGTTGCCCGACCGTCAACATTCCAACGCGTCACTTCACCGACAATCGAATTCTGGAACTCGACGCGAGTCGAGTGGCGAACCAAATTTGAAAAGCAAAAAAAAAAAAAAGAAAGAAGCCGATCGCACTGTTGGTTTTTCTTTTCTGGCGCGTCCATGTCGCGTAAATGCGCTCTACTTTTCGCACCTCGGTATCCCTAAAGAACTTGTCTCCCGCTCTCTGCTCTCCGAGCGCATCGTATCTCGTATCGATATATAAATCGCACGCCGTAGAAAACACCACCCGCCCATACGGCGCGCGCGACAAAGCTACCATTTATAAGTTTCGCCGTTTCTGTTCATTGAGTGCCTAACATTTCTCCCTACATTTGTACATACCATTATTTTTATGTATTATGTAATTAACAAAGGAGGGACCGCGAGTGCGCGCCGGTCTCATTCTCAACTGGCCAGAACAAGAGCCTAGGAGTAAATTGTTGAAAACATGAACCACACGAGGAGTATTTCTTTCCGTACCCTTCATCGTCCAAAGCGTACCCCTTGCGAGTCCAATCTTCGAAGATGGAACGAAACTTAGGCCTCTGTGAATTTTTGTATTCTCGCAAGTAAAACTATTGTTTCCTCATATTTTTGTATCTTGAAATAATATTTTAGCGAATCACAGCATCTATGTTTATTACATTGCTTCGATCATGTGATATTTTCATGATTGTTTCTGTATCGAATTCATCTTTCGAATATTATTTCCGTTATAAGTCGATTAATTTGTTACGTTATTAATCGCATCAACTCATTTTTCTTACTTTTTTTTTAGTGGAAATGGAAATTACTGATGAAATAAGAATCCACCATGCGACGGTAGGTATATTTTTCTTAATATCGATAATTGCATCTTGAAAACGATAAAGGTGACAGTTTAATTCGATAATTTTATATTGACCATCTATATTATATATAATTATTAATTAATTGTGTGTATTTGATAGTACAGAATTACTCTACTAAGATATTCCTAATATAATCGTTCGAAAATTAACAACATTAAGAGAGTTTGCGGAAAATCGGACTCTCAAAAATTATTAGAAAGTTACTAGATTTAAGAAATTCAGTTCAAATTCAGTAAAAGATAATCATCAAAAGATAATTGGTTGAAATATGAAATGTGATCAGATAAAAGATGAGAGAAATTAAAAACTTCAATCTTTGCAATTTTATGAATTCTAGTTTTATTTGCTGTTTTCTTACTTTTGTGCACATTATGAGCAAGATCTAGATAGGACGGGATAAATAGTAACTGTTGCTATATTTACAGTTTCAGTCTTTACAAATAATCACTGTAGGTATAATTTACAGCTGTACAAACGCAATAATGTGATTTACGTTCTTAACTCTTTATTGCGAAACTGTATGATTTTCATGTGGTTTATTACGGACGTCCCGAAAAGATTAAAGAGGGATAAGTGAATTAGAGCTGATTCCATTAAAACTTTATAATTCATGCCATTAGCACGATGCATAATAAGCTTTAAATATAATTTCATTTAAAGTAAATCCAAAGTTACTTTTTTTATTAACAATTAACTGCATAGAAAAATTGCTGCTTATATCTCCCAACTTTATTGATAGATGTCGAATGTAAAACAATGTCGAGATGTTTGTTTTTCGCATTACACGGTACATAAAATAATAAATGGAAGATTATCCTGTATTCTGACGCGAATTATAGATCGTCTAAAATGAGCTTAAGCATTAAAGCTCGTTATAAATACATAACTGTCGAGTTTGTCGGAATGCAGGCACGGAGAGCACGCGGTTTATCCTTCTTATTATTTAATTTTAATATAATCAGTTGATTTAATTTATTATTTATGTTATTTATTTATTATTTAATTAGATCCATGAAATTAACGTACGCAACCGATTTTTACATTCGTATATATTATATATCTAATTAAATTATCGCACTTAAATTTATCACACACGAAATTACGGAATCTATGTAAAAACTTAACGGGTCGTAACAACTGCTCTATAGAAAAAAAATGTCAGATATATGAGGGAATTGTATGTGAAAAACATGTATTACGCTATCGGTAACAAATACATTTGCTTTATCAATTTTGGATTTATATTGTATACGCGTATACATTATAATTACATCTCAAGATTTATATTAAACTTTACTTAAGATTGATAAAAAAAAAAAACGATTGTCTACACAAAGCTTTTTTCGACAAAATCTCTTAATCGCAATGTTATCACGCGATCAGCGTGCTTGTTACAAAATTTGCGCAAAAAAAAAAATAGGATACATTTTTCTTTCGCAGGTTTGTTCTTAGTGCAGAGAAAAAGAGGGGGGAAAAGAGAGAAAGAGAGAGAGAGAGAGAGAGAGAGAGAGAAAGAGAGAAAATAGGAAACCGAGCCAATAATAATATATGTGATGCGCATATTCCTTTCACGCTGTCGTCATAATCTGTTTAAGTACAGTTTGTACTAATGTACCCGAAGTAAAGGATATATATATATAGATCATTAAATAAAAATTTGTATATTGTGTTTAACACTTTGTTAAAATACGATGCTTTTGTCGCGTGTAAATGATTTGTCGCTTTTAAACGTACTAAATTAAAAACAGTGAGAGATTTGCAAGAAATTACAACAAATTATATGTATAATATATTACATATATATATAACATATATTACATATAACTAAATGATTCATCTTATAGGAAGGATTTTATTCCAAAGACATTGAAAATGGATCTTTATTGTACGGTATTTATGTAGCAGACCAGTGTTTTCGTATTTACTGAAAAACAAAGAATAATATCCTTTCTGAGATGACTGCATTAGTTATATGTCGTCAAATCTTAAAAAGAAATAATCCCTTTTAACTCTTGTTAGGGTACTATTTTCCACTAAAAACGTTAAATTAGAAATAAACTGGTAGTTATCCTTCATTCGGAGTATCTTTACCTCTTGAGAATACTTGAAATAAGATCTACAAGCTGCAGTAAGTGAAGTCATGGATGGCAAAGAGGAAGTCTCAATAAAGTGCTTTATTTACACCTTGATGCAGTATGAAGGTGATAACAGTTAGCAGTTGCGTAGGATTTGAGAAATGCCGTAATTCAGAAACCTAATTCATTCTCATGTACTAAAAACTCCGGAACAAGAGTTCCGGTTAGACTTCATTTTGGAGAACCGTTCTCCGCGTTATCTCTAATAATTTAAATTACTATCGTATTGTCTCATCTTGACTAAATATCGAAAGTCTCAAATTCAACTTTCTTGAAATGTGGTGAAAGAGATGGTTCACCGGAATCTTCGTAAACCTTGAATTTCGACATACCGTTCGATCGGTATTTCCTAATAAAATGCCTTTGGTATCCCCCTCGTAAAGCAAATTCGCTAGCAACCTTTACCAGCAACGTGACCAGCATTCAGGCCCTAAGGTATCCCTTTTGGACCCTTCTCTTTTTCTGATGAGGTATTATTGATGTATCGTACGTCTCCGTATTAAAAAAAAGGATCACGTAAATCGTGAGATCACAACTGCTCAGATTCGAAGGCCGCGTTATCTATGCCGTTCATCATCTCGGCCTTCTGCGCGCTCTTCTGTGCGTCCATGATCCGAGGGTTCGATGCCTTCAAATTATAATCTGTCGCCTCCTCGTTCTTATGATTCATCATAGCTTCGGGTTCCTTCTGCTCCTTCAGGATGCGATCCTTTCGGTGCTCCGTGTACAACCAGCTGAAGGAGTTAAAAAATACTATTGTAATATATTACGCAATCGTAGCTGACAAACGTAATTCAAATATATAATTCAAGTAATTTTTTATCGCGTTTGAATCGGACGTATCACGAAATGATCGCAGTATTTGGCGAACGTAACGTATAATCGGCGCAACATGATACTCATATAAATCGGCGGATACTCACAAGAATGCAAACACCGCGGGCATTGTCATGCATCCTCCGGCGATGAAGAACGTCCCCGGAAACGCTTTCATGGTCGCCGCGTAAATGGCGCTGTACATTGGCCCGTAAACAAGCGGCATCAGGGACTCGCACACGCCAAACAGCGAATTTACCTTACCTACAAAATTACGTAATCGCGTCTTAACTTCGGAGCAGAGAATAAAAAAACGCGGGTTGGCTTTTCCTTGCCGTTAGGCCGCGGCAGGAAGGCCTCGTTACGCTTTGTTCGTGGATGGAAAAATTAGCAGCATCGCCACGTAAATGTAATTTGGTGTCCAAATTATCCGATTTACGTGGTTCCGACACAGACGGTGCTTCGCGAGATAAAGATCAAGCTCGAAAAACCCTCCTAAGTGCTACTAAAGTATTAGTATAATGGTCGTATAATTCTTATATTTGAGATCATTATAAAAACGCTCATTCTTTATATGCGCCTCTATGACGACCTCTTCTAAACACGACCGGATGGTGTGTCTGACGTTATCGCAGCTCAGTAGTATTTTTCCTACATAATTTTACACAGGAAACACGGAAACTCAATCAGCGAACTGATTGCTTCCAAGATTCTCGTTATGATATATATGCTTCATGTGTATAATAAACGAAGCTCTTACACATCCGCCTTATTTCTTTTTTCTTGAGATCATAAAACTATAGCATGAGAAAGAAACGATGGCGAATTAAAAGGGAACCATAATCTTTAATTTGCACCCTCTTACCGAGCTCGTCCGTGGGCACGAGCTTCGAAGCTATCGACCGCATGGCGATGAAAGACGTGCCGTTGACTATCTCCACGATAGCGGCTGAAACAGGCAATTAATCCGTTATTAGATACACTGTCGTCGGTACCGGGTGGTACCGGGACTGTAACTGTGATATATATATTTTGTATACGTAGTTGTTACCCTGATGTTAGCCGTTTTAAAAAGACTGACCTACGTAGACCATCCAAGTGGACGTGGCGAACGCGTAAACGAAACTTGCTAAAATTTTACTCGTACAGCTCATGATACCCACGATCGCGTCGTCTATCTTGAGAATGTGACTGAAGATACCGACGGAGATCGCGGTACCTGTGACAGAAAAGAAATATCTTTCACTCTTTCGTGCGTGGCGAATCGCCGGACAATCACACGAATAACGATCTTAGAGAATCAGTATAACGGACGAGCGCTGTAAGATCCTGCTTGATCCGTTAGTCAAAGAAAAATGCGAGAAAAGCCGGATCGCGCGCGTTTGCAAAATTCGCGTAGACAATCGACAAATAGAAAGCTTTTGTCAAATAGAAAGTCAAACGGAAATACCGATACAGTATTCGAGTACGGCGAAAACGCTAAAGTATCATATCCGCGAGGCAACTATGAATTCTGAAATAGATTTTTATCTTGCGCGCACGCAATTGGCGATTTGCCTTTCTATTGCAAAATACTCTTAATGTTCCTCTAATTTGTGTCGCCTGCGACACAGGAGATTACATTTTCAAGGCAACCTCCTGCCTGCCACGATTCACGCCAGGATAAAAGCGATAGTCGGTGATTCCGCGCTCAGCAACGATGTTTATTCTTACGTAAGGCACGTCTCTCGTTTGCTTTCATCGACCAATGAACGCAAAAAATCTCGATTAACCCGATGTGCATGTACGGCATCATTACGAGAATAGAACTAACGGGTTGCGCGAAATGGCAAATGGCAATCGGAGGAGATTATCCGCACCGGCGGCGGCGTCCGCGTTTCTACGCGTAGCGGCGGGGAATATACACGTTTCTACTTCAAAATTAGCGGCGAGATCAATGAATGAAGCGGAAGAGTTCGTTACGGAGGATTTTACGAGCGCTCGCGTAAATTTCTTCTCTTTCTCTCTTTCCTCTCGCGCGACCCATTAACGCGCGACGTTCGCAGGTGATTTTCTTACCGATCAGATTAGTTACCATGCCAAACGTGGAGAACATGCTGAACGTCACTTCGTTCCAGTTGTATCGGTACCGCATATAAAGATAGAGAACCGCCATTTCGCCTGTGAAAGAAACAGACTTGATAATACCATTCGCTTCTGTTGCATAATCTCCGTCTCTGCGTCTCGACAGGCATGATGAATCAATCGACGTGTGCAATATAATAAAAAAGTTTGACCTGACCCGCATTAAATGATCCACCATCTATGAGCGAGAGACTCTAACTATTAAGTTTTATATTTAATATTTATTCATTGAGCATGCTAACGACTCTCGCGTATCACTTCTTCGCTTTGTGACGATGAATAGACCTTTGCACAATAGATTCTCTCTCAGAACGTCAGTACTTAGAAAAATCTCAATTCGTGACGAGCTCGCTATTGTGTCGCTCGTTATCGAATATTTATTCAGGATTCATTAACTACGTCAGGAATCTGACGGACTTAGTCACTCTTAGTCAGCTTGCTCATAGGGGGACTACCCAAGGGGAACTTTTAAGATTTATAAGGTTTGATTTTTGCTTCAAGCTTCTCTGTTTGCGCTTTTAATTATAATTACTACACGCGCGGATTTGTAACGTATATATATACTTTGTCTCGGTACGTGAATAAACTATCGATAATCACGGTTGACTTGCGGCAACATATCGTATTTTACGAGGCCATTATCGTGAAGTTTCACATTGTTATATAGGTACGGAGATATTTTGCAGATTCACCCAAGCGCAACGGTTCTCTGGTCAATTACAAACAATTTTCACGATTACATCGGCTGCAATTAGACCGACAATTGCTTCCGGTAGTAATGCCAAGTTAACTGCGAAGGTCAAACGCAAATGTTAGTATTACGTAAAACAATCCTCTTTTGCAAAAAAATAGAAGACATTCATCAACGCGAGGGGGAGATGATGCGTACGGCTGTCAAAGATATATCTAAGTCTTCGTCATTTCGAAATGCACGCGCGTGCATTCCGGCAATGCGCGCGTTCTCCCATGAAACCGGCAAATGGCCATGTTTACACGATCGGCACGTAACGCGAGAAGTTACGGATTCCGTAATTCTTCCCGCATTAAAATTCGTCGCGCGTTCCTCATGCCGATACGGTATCCCCGACGGGACACACTCCGCGCTGGATTATAACGAAAATATAACTACCATATATAACGTAGTAGTCGTCGTCGTCGCCGCCGACTTTCACCGCGTATCTCCCTGACGAGCAAAGATCGTGAAATTACATCGTGAAATTACATCGTGAATATACAGCCACGTTCGGATCGCGATTAGCATAGGCGCTGACGTGAGATTGCGTACAAATAAGTGTGTCCATTAATATATTTTACACACGTACATACATTAAAATTTTGATATTAAATTATCATAAAGTACTTTACAGTATAATCTCTAAAAATAACATTCATTTGTCAATCTATTCGAATTTTTACATCTTTCTTATGCATACTTTGTTATCGTATTTTGTTATCGCCGTATATTGAAACTAATGATATCTCAAGGCAAGTGTAATTTTCCTCATTTTTAGTCGGTAACCGATGTGTCGAATCGTAATTGCTATTTCTCGTCATTGTATTTCTCGTAATTAATATCAATTCTAGCAAAAGGTTATTAAAAAACGATATAACTTAAAGTGTAAATAATTGAACAAATCTCTGACGTATGGAATATTATTCTTACGCTCATTTAAAAGTTGTTTTGTTCTCTATATCTGCAGCTCTCTGCCGAGTTTATGTACAGCTCCCGCGTGCTGGTTCGTGCTACAAAATTAAGCCGTCAGAACGAATTATCGCTCTTGTGAGACGTCACCGAGCGGCTGTGACGACAATGAGAGAGTAACGTCGAGAAAAGTAACGTCTCGAGAAGAGTCTTACAGGTATATATCCGCGTTACGGCATTCGAAATCAGGAAGACGCCCATTACCGCTGAAATTGTTATAAGCGTGACGACTGCCCGCGTCACTTAGCAGCTGGGGTAATGCGTGCTAATGCGTACCCAGACATTGTAACGACGGGGCTACCTATATAATTAAATTGTGACAAGGGCATCCGCGAAATGTGCTGGAATTGTGCGTCGTCGCCGTATACGAGCGCGCACGATCGCATTAAAGTCGCGATAGCGCGCTGTAACAAATGCACGCTAATTGAAAAATTGAATGATTCGTGTGGTCGCGTGCTTGCACGGGCTACTGGCAGAAACTGGAGGCTTTATTGTTGCCGATACCGTCCGGCATTAAGGCTCGCACGCTGGTACCGCGAGCGCTGCGCCGCTGTCCGTATCGGTATCGTAACTTTTCATTTACGAGCTCTTTGCGTACCGAGGCACGTACGTCCGTTGGAGAAAACTGCAAAAATAGATTTCGCCCGGAAACTGAAGGCGCGCGGCCTTCACGAAAACTTTTGCCGTATCGAAGCTTAATGGACATAACGAATGTTTGTTACTTTGTTTATCGATCTTTCGGCCTCTGCAACGTAGATTTACGACGTCCAATACCATTGAAGATTTATCGCGCGATATCAAGAATTCGCTTAGTACTTAAACGGAAACACGTTGCACTTGAATATTTTATTAGCGTTTTAAAATACGCGAATTATTCACGTATTCCAAATAGCGTCGATAGTAGCGCTACACGTTTGCGCTCGTATAACAATAATGTGTGTGCCTAGTTTTGCTATATCTTCTCTTACTTTCCCTGGCATACGATTTATATTCACACCGTTGGACGTAAGTGATTACTGATGGGAATGCGCACAGTTACCGCAACGCGAGTAGCAAGATTAAACGAGAATTACAGGGAGTTTTTATCGTGCCACGGACGCACGTGAGAAATGACGGATGAATATTATTTTCAACTGTTTTCCAGCGGTTTTACCATTTTTTTCTCTATTTAATTGTACGCGAATTAAATATGTTTGCATATTTGAGTTATTACACATCTCACGCGTCTGCTAGCTACTTATATAATGCGAGTAGATATTAATCGTAATAATTTCCGCTTAAAAGCGATTCAGTAAAGTGATGCATTTCCATGAATATTTATTGCCATATAAATATATATAATTTTATAGTTTAAAATAAAGTTTTACAGCAATGATAGCATTATTAAATCGCTCTGCAGTTTTATCAATTTATTATTTACGTATTTATAAAACAAAATTAAAATTTAGTTGTAAATTTCAATCGAAATTATATTAGCACCATTTTTCCAAATGATGACAACATCTCGAATTACATATTTTATAGTAAAGATTTCGCAATACAGTCCATTTTAGATGTAATTCAGAATTCAGGGAAATTATCCTGCATACAAGATATTAATTATCACATGGAACTTTTTATATAATTGATATTTGTCTATATCCTGATTCCTGAAATGTTTCTCGCATTACGCGACATATAAAATCAGAAATAGAAATGTGTCCTGGATTTTGATGTTAGTTACAGATCATTTAAAGTGGATTCACCAGCAAAAACTTTTTCGCACAAAGTGCGAAGTAGTGCAGAAAAGTATCGTTATTAACGAGGGTGAGATTATTAACGCGTGCAACTGTCGAGTCCTGCTTAGCACTTGAGAAAATATTTATTTAAAGAATCACAATTCATTCGGGCCATTTACTCACCGTAAAGGGGTCCGATGACGACCATAGTAATGACCATGAGCACGATGACCCTTTTCTGACGATTGTTCGCCCCTTTCTTGAACGACACGCGAAACGTCTCCTCGACGTGCTTCAACGAGAAGAAGTCCAGAACAAAGGCGCACAACGAGGTCCGCTTTTTACCCTCGCTCTGGAGAGATTTTTTCCGCGAGCGCTCCGTGAACGCCCTCGGCGGTTCTTTGATAACCACTAGGCCGTACACAAAGCTCATTACGTAACACACCATCGCGATGCTGAAGACACCGTAGAAACCCAGCTTCGTGTACAGTATCCCCGACAGTGCCATGCCGATCGGTACGCCCAAGGATAGGAAGACGTTGGCCGCGCCGATCCTAAGCGTTCTCGACTCCACGGTCGTGATGTCCGCTATGTAGCTGAAGATACCCATGAACATGGTGAACCAGCCGCCGGTTAACGCGGGCAGCACCGATTCCAGCACGACCACCTCCATGGGCAGCTCGTAGAACCAGTAGGTGCAGGCGATGAGGGTGACGCTGCTGAAGAACTCGCCGATGATCGGCAAGAGCATGCAGGGCTTCCTCAGACCGGTGCGATCGCTCCACGCGCCCATGAACAGGATCAGGAGGGCCGGTATGGCGCTCTGCAGCGGCGTCTTCCAAGTCTGCATCCGCGCCACCATCTGCTGAACCGCGGTCTCCTCGGCCTCGTAGCCGGTGGTGTTCCTGGCGGACAGAGCTGTGCAGACCTCGTCCGGGTAGGCCAGGTTCACCCGGCACGCCTTCTCGAGGATGAGATTCTGCATGGCCAGCTGCGAGAGCACGCTGGGGATCACGTAGCACGCGACCATCGGCTCGACGGTGATGTTGCTGGTCAGGAAGGACCATTTCTGCCGGATGCTCATGGACTTCCAAGTGACGGCGCTGTCGGACTTGTCGGTCACGGGAATCGCTGCTTTCTTCTCCGGGGTGAGCCCCGTGGGCGTCGTACCAATCGTCGTCGTGATCTCGGACATGTTTCACGTCAAAGAAGAAACGGAGTCGAGTTGATTTCTCTTGGGGGGAGAAGCAGAGTCTCTCTTTTAATTGTCCGGGTGTACGTTCGGTTTAAGATCATCAAGCTGCCTGGCGCGGTTCCTCCGAGGAACGGAGCTCGCGAAAGCCCTCGTAGGCGAGCGGATTTCGCGGTTCAGGTCGCTCGGCGTGCGCCCGAGAGAAATCGCACGGTGGTGCCGCGACTCTCGGCTAATGCACCATCGGGCATAACGAGACGCAGCGAGGTTGTCTGTCTCCTTCCTTCGCCGGTCACCGCCAGCACCAGCGGAATACCCCGTACTACCACCTCTTTCCCGAGCCGCGCTGTCACCGTTCGCTCACCGCGCTCTTTTCTATCGGCCTCCTGCAACGCGCAGCAAGCTGGTCCGCCTTCGTGTACATCCACCCAGGCACTAAGCACACGCGGTGGCCCCACACGGGGCAACGTCGCCGACGTTCGCGCTTAATCGGCTCCTCCGCGGTGCACGACACGCGGCTAATGCCTCCACGAGCGCGATCACCAGCGCGCTCCGGCGAGTCGCTTCCGATTCCGCCCCGCGGAAATTTTCGGGTCAAGGTCAGCCCCCCCGACGACGGTGCCCGAGGCCTCCGGGGGTCCTCCCGCCAGCGCGCCGCGCTCCCGGAATCCTATTCTTCCTCGGCGATCGCCCGGCTGGTCTCACTCGTTTTCCTTTCTCGACACGCGAAAAACATGGTGATCACCTTGACACGCGGGTGTCCACCGCGATGGAGCATAACGCATAACGTGCCGCCTCGTGCGCCAAATCTTTCCACGTAGCATAGAGTCCAATCCAGCGGTCATTCATTTAAAACTCAGCATTGACATGTTGATGAATGAACGGCGCGTCATGATTATCGTGTTCATCTTCCTGCCCAGGGAATACTTGTTCTTACGTCGACGAATGACGATCTTTTTCGGCTTCATGTACCTGACGATTCGACGATACATTGTTCCTTCTGCGTGAACGATCTAGATTCCCGCTGCTGATCCGCCAATTGCGCGTTACTGTACGTAGACGTTACTCGAGGGTTGTAGAAAGCGCGCCTACGGTGAATGATTTGCGCTGAGATCCCCGAAGTTTACCGTCACCGATCTCCCACGGTGCGAACGTCCTCGCGTCCGAACGATGTCAACGATTCGCAAGAGAGACTACTCACGAAACCGTACGATTACCTCGTGCGATCTCCGTTGCGTAAGCTTCTTTCACCGAGCGATCCATCCGCGGAGGTGATCGATCACGCAGCCTTCGGTCGTCCTTGACACGTTCCTCTCGTTGCGAAAATTCGTATTAGATGATGGTGGTTAATATCAGCCCGGCGTTATCCGAATGTGTTTCCTCTTCTATCAGGCGGGGAACTCCGAGCAGTCGCGTAAAGATCATTTTCGACTAGCCGCGCGAGACAAATTTTACGGAAACCACGTGAGAAACGCGAGAGAGATCGGTTTGGCTCCGAAGCGGAAATTAGCTTCGCCGGCGGCCGCGTCCGATGTCGACGATGTCGAACGGATGGCAACTGGTGAGCGTAAACAGGCAGCGTCGTCGAATCGCTGCCGCGCGTAACTCGACGAGGCGCTGTTAAATGTGACAATTCGTTGATAAAGTAATCACTACTACGCACGGTCCCAGCGTTCTACAGTCGGAGCCTATTTTAGACAGGGCCGTCCAAGTGCCCATTATCTGCGACGGTGAATTCAAAGCTATTCGCGCGGCTCGGCCTGACCGCTCCGGACCGAGCGGTTAGGCCGAGCCGCGGTTGCACCATCATCGCGGTTTATTTTCGCTGCAGGCCGCCTCGCGCGCGGATTTTCGCGCGGATGCTTCACCGTCGCCGATCATTGTCAAATTCCTCACGCGTTTAACCGGTTTCGTTCGCGCGGATAAGCGCCTTGCCGGTCCTACGATCGACCGGAGGCCTCGAGTCGAGTCCTCCGGCGTGGATCGCGAGATCCTCGAAGCTCGCGCGGACGCGGTACCGCGGGATCGAACAAACGAAAACCCGCAAGGTCGCATCCGAGCGACGAAAGACATCTAGAGGCGGCCCTGGCTTTTAAGTCTGACGTATGATGCCGTCAAGTGAGTAATGCTCGCAATTCCACAGCGATGCTTATAAAATATTCGATGCAGAGCTGTCACCGGCACCTCTCCCTCTCTCTCTCTCTCTCTCTTTCTCTCCCTCTCTCTCTCTCCCACTCTCTGTCTTGATATCCGACCGACGAGGGTGCGTCTGTGGTGGTCATTACTCAAGAGTCATCCTCGTCGGCCATCATGGCGGCCGTGCTTGCGGCGCGCGAGAGGTACGATTCTTTCGCGGTGACCAACTGGTTCGTTGTGCTACGATCGGCAGCGCCGATCGACAAAAGCTTAGTACTTAGTACATCGCGATAAATCGCCTATTGACAGCAATAATTACCACGGCCGACAAAGGTGTTTTATTTCGTTGCATTCTCGCTCCGCTGAACCGCTCGAGAATCATGGATTTTCAACTGGTAGCCGTGGAGCCAGTTAACGATTTCAATTCCGCGTCCAGCGCATAAAGCAACTTTCGATTTTTTTTTCTCGCAGCTATCGAATTTAGTGGACAGAAACGATTTCTCCTGTTACGCGTTCTCATCGGAGCGATACGATCACTTTTAGGTCACCAATGTATTATTTATTTTCCTAGCTCATTTGCCTTGTAGGTGATTCCTATTTCGTCGTTGATAACGATTTAACTAGGTTGTGTTCTTCAACATATTGCGCAGTATCATATCTATATTTTTATCTTTTAACAATGTAGCTAAAACACGAAGAGCATTTAAATTGGGAACGAACGAAATATGGAAAAAAAAGAAGATCATTTTATTTATACCATTTTAATATCGTATCTTTACTATTATGTGATATTTTTAGTGCATCAGAATGAAGATTATTCGTGTACTTATATATTTAATTTATGTAACGATGTCATACCATTAACAATAAGATAAATAAGCAATACAAATTACCCGATTATAGCCTCGATACAAGTTACTTACGTACTGTTCGTTAGAAATAATTAAAAATGAATATTTAAGATTATTTTTTCATCGTTTTATTTCAATGAATTTTTACAAATATTTAGAAAAACGGAGCATTTTGTTCAATAATTTTTCATTCAGTTCTTACTGCAGCAGCTTGTTTGGAGGTTGTTTTGCTTGACTCAATTAACTATACGGTCGTGTATAAAATGCGTATTACATCTTCAATCATCGGCCATCCGCAATCGAGTTAATGTATGACGAGTACTTCGTAATCCTTGAACGACAGCTCCTCGCCGTCGAACGGAATGTAGAGGCATCCGTGACTCGGTTGTACCTGAAGAAATGTATATTTTTTTAAATATATACATATAATGTATTTTTATAATAGCTGAATTATATCTCTCTTGTCTAAGAGAAGGCCGCGAAGGATAAAAGCGAGTTTCGCTTGCCAAATGCGGAGCGTAGATTGGAGAACACTTTGGCAAAAGCGTGCTTCGAATATCGAGACGTCATTCCGCATTTTCGAATGCTTATCATTACTGCCGAACCCCGAGATTAACAGCTGCCGAAAAGACCGACCTTGCCAAGCGATTGAGATCCACTATGGAGGACACGGCCAACATACAGAGGTTCTCCGTCCGCGGTTTGACCGGCGATTACCGCATCCGCTGGCACCTCACCGTTGCTGCAGAACTCCCATGCGAATTCCCCTTGGCAAAGGACCTGACAGTATCGTAATATTGTTATACATATAACAATTAATTATTAATATAATAATTGCTTATAACTACCGTTGACAATTAATTCTGTCAGCATTCGTTCGTTGTTATCGTTATTTTTTGACCAACAAAGATTATCAGATAGCAAAATATCGTTAAATTCGCCTATATTGAATCATATCTTCGTCGATACTTCCGAAAAAGCTCGATATCTCAAGATTATCTTGATTATCTAATAAAACCGATACGCTTGATCTTAATAACTCTTATACTTTGATTATGTACCTACTTATTGCGCGTTACGTAAGTTACGAAAATGATGTAACTGCTTTTTAATCGCTGTTATAAAATTAAAGAAAATCTTTGCTGATTTTTTAGAATCGAAATTAATTCGTAGAATTTTTAATTCAATGAATTATCATGCAAATCGACGATGATCTCTTCTGTGAAGAAACTATAATTAAAGTGATCTCAACAATCATAATTTTAGTGTTAAAAACGTAGTAGAGTAGTCCTACTTTATAATCGACTTGACGCGATTTTGTAAATCTTAATTTCTCATAGAACGATAAAGCGATGCAAGGTTGTTCGTATTTTGATCACGTTTTTCATAACATAGAAAAATTCGTCTGTCTTTGCATTCACCTCGTAACTGTCTTTGGGATGTTCCTCGCCATTGTGACAAACGTAGGCGACACCCTTGTCAAAACTTATTTTTGCCGGAATCATGTCGCCCTCATGGAAAGCTCTACCGACGTAAAGTGTGCTTCCGTCAACGTCACGACCGCCGGCGACCACGTTTTCTGGCATCGATTGACCGCTGGTACGGCTTACCCATCTGTAGGCTGTAACAATGATAAATAGTAAGATCGATATATTGAGTAAATTAATAAATCAGTCAGTTCAAACGTATCCACTAATTGTAAGTTTCAGTTTGTCGATGTTTCTTTTGTCGGTAGATAAAAAATATTACCTAATATTTAATAAGATATCTGCTTTTTCTAACAGAAAATTCATTAAGATAAGATAAAATGTAGAAACGTTGTAGATTTTCCCTGCTAATTTTTTTTTAAATTCAGATATAAAAAAAAATTATTAATTTGTTTTGTAATTTATTAATCTATTGACATTTATTAATCTATTGACTCGTTAATTTTAGTAAAACTGTGTAATATAATGAAAGTTTTAGTTCCACTAAATGATACAAATTTTGCAAATTTTCACAAATATCTATAAATAACTGGTATATATAACGAATATGCGCGTTACGTAACATTAAAACGCACCGATACCGACACACGTGTAATCGATCTGATAAAACTTCTCCAGATTGTTCTTGAAATCGATGATTTCACATGTCACACATATTATCTTTACAATCCACATGACTCACACATACTTCTAAAAAATAGAGTAACTATATTTAACGGTAGATTTCAGCGCATTTCTGATAAGAAATAATTTATAATCAGTTATTTTTATAGTCATATTTAATGTAGCTATTGCAACAATATTTATTCAATGTGTAATACAATGCAAATATTACACGTAAGCATATGATTCACGCAACGTGTCAAAAAATTATACAATCTTAAATTACTATAATTGTAAAAGAATCTACAAATTATTTCATATTATTATTAGACTTTTAGATTAGACTGCTCTCTGATGAGAATGAGAAAATTAAAATATACAAGAAACAACGACACTCGAATTAAAATATCCAATATAGCAAATGTCGATAAGAAATTGGAGAAGTTAATAAAATGAAAAAGCAAAAAGTTAATCTTGTAAATACAGAAAGGTTTGATATTATTTTAATGTACTTTAAAGAAACTCTTTTGCTCACCTGGCATGATGGAAATCGATTCGGCACGGCTGAAGCCTCAATACGAGATGGTGCTTATCGCATCTGTAGGTTGAGTTAAAAGCTCGTGTAATCTTATCGCTCACGTAATCTTATTTGCCGAAATATCTCGCTCGTCTCTCTCTTCCTTACTCTTTACATATGATACTGAAATTACCCAGAACGTATACGTGATATCACGTATTCTTCTACGCCTTTCCTGTCAATGTGTCATATTGATTACAGTAATACGATTACAGTATAGTCGCCATCAGTTCGATCAAATTTTATTTAGATATTTAAAAATATGCGTGGAGGGATACACTTAAGCCCCTTGCACAATAGGCGATAGCGACAGCAACAAAGTTGCCGACAAAGGTATAGCTTTGTCGGCAACCTTGTCGTTGTCGCTATCGCCTATTGTGCAAAGGGCTTTATTATCGAAAAGTGGATGTATACATATGTATAGCACGGACATGAACCAAATTCATCGACAGTATCGAAAAGTGGATGTGACTCGTAGTTTCAATTCCTGAAAGTGGATGTGTGACGCTACTGTACGGCCTAGCAAAAGCGTCCCAAGAAAATCGCCGTCATCCGCTCTTATCCTTCTCTCTGATATAACTCATGGTATTATATTTCAGTTGAGCGCGTTCAGCAGACACAACTGTTGAGTTCGTCTTATTAACACTCTGCGTTAATTGGTTGGTTCTAAAAGTAAGAGCCACGCACGTTCGACCGCTACTGAGCGGCTTGGTCTGCTGAACGCGACCATTAAATATATATTTAAAATTTTACATGATTCACGCATTTTTATAATCGTTATTTCTTGGGGTCGATTCTGTATCTTGGAACTAGGTAAAAATTACAAAAATGAGGAAATTCACTAGAACAAAATACAGAATCGACCTCCTTATAATCGAATTTCACTTTAAAGTGAGCGCCTACAAAACGGGTCGCCTCCTGATTGGTTCAACCTGCCGCCATTATGCGCATGGCTTCACCTATTTACACCACACACCATGCATAACTCCATATTCATACTCCATTACTCCATAGTCTCTTCTGTTTTTATTCTCTGAAAACACGTGGAGGGATCAGGAAGACAATTTTTATGTATACTTTAATAGAAAAGTGCGCATAGTTCTTTCTCGAGGATGAAGGTTAAAGTGTTGAGTAGGAATCCTGATGAGTACTTACGGGAGACTAAACGAGACATTCACAAAAGTAAGTCTACGTAAATTGCTGATCTAACCTGACATAACCTAATATAGCAGAGGATACAGCAATGATCATTTTGTCGTTTGTAGTCCCACGAAACTTCGATCCTGCTTTGCATCCCTTTCAAGCGGCCAGGGAGTACACGAAAGCGCTGAACGCCGTTAAGCTGGAGAGGGTGTTCGCGAAGCCGTTTATAGGTAATTTGGAAGGCCACAAGGATGCGGTGTCCTGCATGTGTAAACATCCGTCACAGCTGTCCACTCTTCTGAGCGGCGCTTACGACGGCGAGGTGAGAACGTGGAATCTCGGCCTGGGGACGTGCACGAGCTCGTTTCTGGCTCACGACGGTATAGTTCGAGGTATCACGTACGTGCCCGATGGAAAACACTTCATTACTCTCGGCGATGACAAGACGATCAAGACTTGGGACGCTGTCTCCGCTGGCGGAGATGAGGAACCCACAAATACTATTGTCAGCAAAGTTCGTAGCTTTCACATATGGTTTTCCTTAAGATTTGCCAAACCTGTGAAAGTATCCAAAATCTTTCGAGCAATTTCTTTTTTAGACAGTACTAACTGGTATAACTCATCATCGGGCCAAACCTGTGTTTGTTACATGCGGAGAAGGAATATGTCAGATGTGGGAGGATACTCGTAATGAGCCGCTTCGCACATTTAAATGGGGTGTAGACAGTCTACTTGATGTAAAATTTAATCCTGTACAGAAAAATCTCTTAGGTACGACATACGATGAGAGTATTATATTTTTATTTTATTCCTTTCATATGAGACATCAGTAAAATTCCAAATTGTCTATGCTTTAAAATGAAAGAATTTTACCTCTTGAACTTCCAGCCTCTTGTGCCAGCGATCGCAGCATAATTGTATACGATACTAGAGAAACAGGACCTTTATCAAGGATAGTGATGAAATTACGGAGCAACAAGCTTTCTTGGAATCCCATGGAAGCTTTCATCTTTACCTGTGCCAGTGAAGATTACAAGTGAGATATAATAGAGAAGGGATTATCGAAGGATAAGCTTCGCGCAATTTTTCCGCGAATCTCAAATACGTTTGTTTCAGTTTGTACACGTATGATATGCGCAAGTTGAAAACGCCAGTTAACGTACATATGGATCACGTGGAGGCCGTGATAGACGTGGATTATTCGCCGACAGGGAAAGAATTTGTTTCAGGCAGCTACGACAAGTCGATACGTATTTTCGAGGTGAACAAAGGCCACTCGCGAGAGGTGTACCATACGAGGCGCATGCACAGGCTCACCTGCGTAGCATGGTCGCTCGATAACAAATACGTGATTAGCGGCAGCGACGAAATGAATCTTCGCGTATGGAAGGCTAAAGCGTCAGAAAAGCTCGGCATTGTAAGCAATATTACGATTTCACGAGTTTACATGGGATTTAGCATAAATTATCGATAATTATCTCCCTGCCTCTGTTCCCATTTCTAACAGCTGAGGGCCAGAGAAAGAAACGCGCTGCTTCTGAATGACACTTTGAAAGAGAAGTACGCGGCGCATCCGGAAATTCGACGAATTGCACGTCACCGACAAGTACCGAAACACATATATAACGCGCGAGCCGAATTACGAACGATTCGCGAGAAAGGTAGACGCAAGTAAGTACAACTAAATTGCAACACTCGCAGATTCTTAATATAGTTTTGAACGGTATCTTAAAATATTGCTTTATTTCACAGGGAGGCTAATAAGCGCCGTCATTCCAAGAAGGGAACAGTACCATTCGTGTCAGAGAGGCAAAAGAATGTTGTCGGTCAAGACAGCTGAAGCAGCATGTTCTCGTATCTTTTTATCTGACACGATTGTACGCATCACATTTCAAGCCTTTATTTACCGTTACTCGTTGGTTGTCTCGGGTCGTCGATTTTTATACTTGTCAGACCTTACAGGATGTTATGTGACGGTAACGAGTACTTTGTATTATATTTATTGTAATAAATAATTTCTCTTGACATTATACAACGCATCGCGGTAATAATTTCATAAAACATTACAAACCTCAAGCAGTGATTAATGTCATGCGTAGCGTACATTACAACAGTTAATTATGCTGCGATTATCTTAGCACGCATTAATCAATTTCGTAATACAAACATTCTTTTTCGTGTTTTCTCTCGTTATTTTAACTTCCAAAAACGCTATTTTAAATTTTTTGCTCGATCCATTGGATTGCGCGTGTGCATGAAATTAATAATACAAGACACCTTTCTTTATATAATTGCAGTCGTGATCTTAAAAAACGATTTGTGGTGGATTTAATGATATTTTGCAGATACAGATATTTCTATGAGACTTCCCGTTTCGTTATTACAGTAACTTCGCAGTTCGCGTTGTCGTGAAAGCGTTACTAGGAACACATTGTAGAAGCAGAAAGTCACAGCGATACATATTCGCACAAATCTATTATACATATCATACATACGATTTCAATGCACCATATGCATCAGTCTGAGCTTTCTCGCAGTGCGTTTCTACAATGCGTTACTAGATATAAATCTCAATATAAAACTTCGTCGACACGTTATCAATGCATTCTTATTTGCTCCATTCGCTCAGGAATCGAAACCGTTATCACTTTGGAAAATGTAATATTTGATGCTACAAAAGTGTATGCTATGTCGCCTTTATATTCTCATATATCCCTGCAGCATCAAAATTTAATCACCGATATCGTAGCGGGCTTAATCTGTGCTCTTATTTTTCGTAATGAATGATGGTAGTAATGAACGATTTTGATGAGATGTTACACTGGCAGTTCAAAGATTTCGATGTAGTCTTAATAGCTCGTATATATAGTCAAGAAATTAATAATACGTGGTGATTATACTCGGAAAATTATTTTCTGGTGTATAAAAAACGTGCCACGCGATTTAGTGTCTGGTCGCCGCTGAGAATCGCTTAAATACGATAGTTATCTACGCATAATAGTATGAATTTCATTGTCGCAGCTATGCGCGAAATTTCTGTACAAGACTAGGATAGCTGAGAAACTAAATTATCGCCTATTATGGTAATTCGTGTTTCGCCGAGTCGAAATTTCGAGGAAGTTCTGTGTCCTCTCTTAGGCGTAATCGCATTTCCAAGATTCCATGCCGTTTACTAATCCTCTTTGACGTTTACTAGTTAAATATACCGTGTGGAAATATAATGCGCGAATGAGAATAATTATAACATATATACATATAAACACATGTACATCAATATTGCGATCAGGGACCAAAAGCGAAAAATATTTCATCCGTCTTCATTTCTTGTTTTACATTTCATCAAATTATAATAGAATATCTTCCAATATTTTTGTATTATTTCATTTGTGGAGTGAGAAATAAATTTGAAATTTTTATTTTTCACGTTATTTTATACGAGATATTAGTCGAAACATCTGGCAATCGAAATTATTTATTCCATTTTCAATTCTAAACGAGAACGAGCTATTTCTCTTTTCATCGAAATTTCGGCGAATGTTATTTTCGTTTTTGGTTCTCGATATAGCATCGGATTGCGATATACTATCGGGAATGCGATTAAATATTAACGAAAGAATCTAACTTCGACGTTCGATAATGGACCAGTTACGTCTTGATTTACTCCCAAGCTCGGACATTTTTAAGCTGTTCAACTCTCTTCGAGGTACAGAATATGTGACGCTCTCCTTCGTATTTTTCACATTTCAAGTATATGCTTTTGATTAATTATAACGTCTAGTCAAAGCGGAAGAGGTGGTCGCATTGCCTATTATACAACAGCCTTCCTGCTTTCGGAGCGATTAAAGATCAATATAGTTTACGTTATGTGTGACGATGATAAACTATATTGATCCTCAATATTCCTTCGATACATCTTACAAAAAGTACAATATTAGATAACCGTTTCAGTCGAATAAAAATTACTAAATCATTTTCGGACGCCGTGAAGCTGCAATCGAGAGAGGAACTAGATGGAAAATATCTTAATATAACACGCTATTCTGAAAAGAAGTTATCGATTTTTCTCTCAGAGAACATGTCTTTCACATATCACCTTCAGTTTTCTTTTGAATTGTCATGTATTTTTAATGTCCTTTCAACCTGACATTTTAATTATAAATTGAAATTTTTCTTAAATTCGTAACCTTCCGCAATGAATTGATTCGTTCTACTTATCTTCTTAATTCTCCAATCATTCGACTATTGCGCGTTTTATAACAAGGATATATTAACGAATCGTTTGGCATCGTTGCAACTGTCGGGAGCGATCCAAACGATAACAAAACTCGATTTACTTCCGTTTAACCATGGAAAAACTCGCAAAAAATATAATAAACCTTCGTAACGATCGCTTGAACATATAGTCCGTTTTGCGAAAATAATTTACTCTGATTGAAGATTCGACAGACGTCGATTGTTTCGCGCTTCGTCCGCTATAACAAGCTTAAAATTAATATCTCGCTAGGCGCGCGTGCTGTAATAAAGAAAAAATCGCATCGCTATTCCAGTCACGCGTCATATATAACACTAGGAGTTATTAAATTATCTACGCTACCGTTTCTTACCGTTATTAATGACTTACGAGTATGTATCACTTGGTGGCTGTGCGAGTCTTTCCGGAACATAGATTCGTTAACTTAAGCGTCGTCCAATGTGCGTTGCCGCGATCTCTTCGCGGACGACGATCGCGAGTAAACGTCGGCTTTTTACGTACAATTCAATGGCACAAAATCGATCCAGGTACAAATATACCGAACGGTGCCTCGCGTTCCAACTGGTTTCACATGAATCGACGAATCGCAGAAAAGTACGGAGAGAGATATATATAATTCTCGACGATCGTTCTAGACATTCAGATCGGCCATCATTTTGCGAAAATCCGCCAGGGTATTGTAATCCGGGTCCGAATCGATGTCCGCGAAATCCTTGCTGGAGTCAGTCTTGACGAAGCTCGGATTATATCGGCTTAGCGACAACGGGCACGGCAATAGTTCCGGCATGACTGAATGGTGAGTGATTAGCGCGGTGAGCGTTGTGAACTCTTTTGTGAAGCCCTGAAAACATACGACATTATTGATTTTACAGCGTTCATAGCTGTATCGATATTAATTCTAACGCTTTTCGAAGTTTATCCACTATTATCTCGCTCGTAATATCTCTGCTTTCTCTCGCAATTGTACAATGCTGTCGAAACGTTACAGTTTTCATCTAATCCGTGAAAAAATAAAATTAACAGAATTCTTTTTACATGTTATATATTTTTGCGTGTAGCGACAAATTTTTTGCTTTTTAAACACAAGAACGAACACATAAACTCCGTTCGTAGAAAAAAAATTCCACCACAAAGATGTTGAATATAATTGTATGTAAAAATATAACATTGTTTCAAGCTGGAACTCGAGATAATTCGGTGATTCAACGAGATGCTTTAACAGAGCTTAAATATTTCTTTGAAACAATAAAGAGAAAAACTCGTTCGATAAACAATGCAGTAATACCGTAACCGAAACTTATTGTCTCGGTTATTACCATGCGTACATTGTATTATTCAATATTATGCACATAAGCACATAGTGCTGGGCATCATTGTAACACGCGTTGCCAGGACAATGAAATACGATGTTAGTCGGTCGGCGATCTTTCCTCGCGTTTTCAAGCGTGTTGCGAAACACGCTGCATAACGAGACAACATTAAATGTATCATACATGTGCGCGCTGACACGAGCCTCGGCGGTATCAGGGCTATCGCACAACGCGGCATTCATTCGAATCTGGCGGTGTGCTTGTTACAGCGCGATGCAATTCCGCAGCCATTGCGAGGGAGAGAGAAAGCGGAGTTTTGATTTCCCCACGGCATCCGCGGCACATCCAACAAAACTCATTTATACTGGTTTCGGAGATTATCAAAGTCTACGGACTCATTTAATCTATGCTACGAAGGGGGAAAGTTCGACCATTTAAATACACGTATCCGAATGGGCTAAATGCGCCGGTGGCTTTGCACCAGGCGTGGTAGTCCTGAGTATAATGTCCGGGCTACTAAAAGCTTCGGCCCTTCGCGTATTAGCATCCCCGTGCAGCTTATTCCAATATTAACTTGCGCTTATATAGAAGGATTCTCTCTACTATCGTCGGTATTATTTCGAGTGTTAAAAAGAGCTTTCCTGCAGAACCGACGTCTAATTACGTGCGACCTACGAACGTAAAGATCAAACAAGCAAAATGTTTAGCATTCCGCTAGCTAGTTTGCTGTCATATTCAAACGGAATTGACATCAACTACATTCACATTTAGTTCTACAATATCAAACAGAATCTGTTTCGTAGCTATTTAAATTTTTAAATAATATATTAAGGAAATACATATAATATATATAAGATTAAATATATTTATATTCGCGCTGATATTTTGGGGATAAAATTTATAGCGGATACCTTGCGAAATTTATTTTCAGATCGGCTGTCTGGAAACGTACTATGTTTTAAAACATAATCAGCAGCGCGTCTGTCAAAACAATCAGTGGCAGTTATTCTCGGAACGCTAAGCTGTTTGCAGATTTTAGTTTTTTCTTTTATAGTCCTTTGACGGCAACGCGGATAGTCTCCCTTCGCCGACGGGAGATTCGCTTTGACTTTCGCGAGCTCCGCTCTCGCGACTACTTTGAGACTCGATACTCGGCGAAGAGCTCAGTCGAAGACAGAAAGAGAGACTTACTTTGATTTTGTAACCTTTGTTTGTACGCATTATGAGATAATGGGCTATTCCGCTCGGCTGGAATTCACGGGGCACACGGAGGGAGAGGGCGTAACATCCGGGCTTGCTGGTACTCTCCCGCACCATAAACGCTCCTTCTGGCTCTTGGCTCAATACCTCCAGCGTTATCTCTCTGAAATCACGGTTCGCATACGTTAATGATAGATGGGCGGGATGTCTTTTCGTGCGGGAGAAAAGCAACGGAGGACGCGCGGATCGGATTTGCGTGCCCCAGTCAAAAAGACGCCGCGGCTACTGGAAACTGGACTGTGAACTGGATCACCCGACGAATATTTAAAATTAGCCAGAGGCGACCAAGCCAGTGCTATTTTGGCGCACCAAGAAGGCACCGCACGCGCGCGTATGTGTCTGAGTGTGTATATGTGCGTGTATATATTTTACTCCGACATGCAGTAATGTCGCAGAGACCAACCTGGGTATTCCAGCTTGAAACCAGGGCGCCTTGCGTAGCTCGGCCTCCTCGCTTCGATTATTCAGGCTGTCTGTTCTCTCGGGTAAAGGCGGCGGGGTTGGCGTGGAGCCATGAGTGCTTCCGTCAGCGGGCACCGAGCTGCTCGACGTGCTAATTTGCGATCTTCTTTTCGACTTGAATTCCGCCTCCGTGCCCGTGTCCGGGCAATTGTGCCCTATCCTGAAAATGAAGGAGCTTGTCGTTCACGATTCGTATACCAATCCCTCGACGCTTCCGGAAAGGGGGCGCGAAGGAGGGCGGGGGGGGGCAGAGGAGGAGAGAAGGGAGAACGGCCGGACTTACCTGTTGTTCTCGATGTTGAAGTTCTTCGCGTTGGTGATGGACGCGTTGATGGTGTTGTCGAGGCTCTCGGACGGCGGGATTTTGTTGTATGACGGCCTCGTACCCTCCGAGTCGATGATCGCCTCGTTTATGTAGCCCCCGGAATGAGGCCTGTTCGATGGGCTGGTCGGCGTGCTGCTACCGCTGACGAGCGGGCAGCTGTCATCCTCACCGTTCAGCCCAAGAACGTCGCGTCCACCTGTCAAACCCATCGCCAGCCGCTTTATCAGCGGCGGCTTGTCCGTTAGCCTCTTGTACGAGTTTAACTCCGTCGGCGAGTTGCTCTCATCGCTGCTCGGCGTGCTCTGCTGGGATATGCTCTTCGGCTCGTCCACGTTCGTTATGGGCCCGAGGACGTTCGTGAACGACGGCCGCAGACCCGGGATCGTGTTCGGCGTCTAGAATTATTCCGAATTCGTTCGTTCAAGCGCGATCGGGAGATTCGTTCGTCGGGATATAAACGTGTTTCGCAAAACGCGTCACGCGAGAAATGGACGGAGCTGCGACATTAAAAGAGACGTGGTCGCGTATAGTCGGGGTCGACGCGGCGTTCTGCGAAGTTAATTTACTCTAAGCTGCTCCCAGACGGGCTAATTCGCTTTCGCGTAACATCGTCCGAGCGTAATATAATAGCGGCCAGGTTTGCTCACCGGTGAATATATGTATATATGTTACACTTGTATGAAATCACCTTTACGCTGGCGAGCCGCAGCGTGGGCGAGCCGGCGCTGCCGAGCTGCACGTTCATATCCGCTGCGGACGGACCCCTTCCAGTCCTGGAGGTGGGCGACGTCCGACTTTTCAGCCACGAGTTCGACGACGGACTCCTGCAAGCGCCCGCGGCGATCGTGTCGTCTGCGGGCAGTGATTTGTTCTGCAAACGAAACGGCGGGTCATTGCCAAAATTATATCCCGCGTCGCGAGTGCGTGTACTTAAAAGAGGTCCTCCGATTATTTTTCCTCAAGATCGGCCGATTCGTCTCAAACGCGCGCAATCATTGCCTTAAATAGGGATTCCGCGGGGTCCGGGGTCGCTCTTGGACGAATCGTTGATTAGGCAGAACCGTTGGAACGATCCGGTCTCTTCGGGATTCTCCCGGGGTTGAATATTTGATCGGCGGAATCGCACGGTTCCCAAGACGATTTTGCGGCGAGGACTATCGGGCGGACTGTAGCGGACTGACCGTTTACTTGGAAACGCGAGGCGACGCGAGACGACGCGACGCGAGGCGGCAAACGAGAGACTCGGGTCGAATTTATAATTAACGCGGCTTGTAAACGGGACACCTACTGGAGTCGGTGGCCCCCGTAAGACCACGTCGGGAGAGGACACGGTTGTCGTCGTTGTCTGTTTCGTCTCCGCGCGTCTTGGATATTTAAGAGAGCTCTTCCGCGAGCTGCTCCAGCCGTTTCCTTACTGCCGTACGTGTATGCATCTCGAGTATCTACTCTGCTTCCCGGCATATAGCAAACGCTAGCCCATCTGCTCCAATAGCCTCCGGAGTGTCGTGCACGCGAGGCCGAAGAAAAAGGAATTCAGTTGCGCGACTCGGATAAACAATCTCGGTGATTTCGACCCATTTTGCAGGAAGTCTTTGAGACGAAAAGTTATAATGAATCGTAATAAAAAAAAAAGACTTTGGACTCTCGATAATAAACCAACAAATTGAGGTAATTAAAGGGCTATGAGAGTACAACGCAGTTGTTGCTGCGTAATTTTCAGATTACAACAAATTATTAGGTTCGACGATTGAATTGTAACGCGTTCTTTGTTAATTGTGACATTCCCAGATAATTGAAGTACCCCTTGATTTCACTTTCTATTTATTTTGCGTAGCGAAATAAATGGCCGCGACACAGCAGGCGTAATCAACAAGCGTAATCTTTAAGAAGATCTCTCGCAACTGTCCGCTAATTGCTAAAACTACTTAATTGCAATCTACAGCGCTTTTGTGAGAAAACTAGCAGATGGCACGATACCTAACCGGCCTGTAAAGTTTAACTCGACTAACTCTCTCTAGCTGATGGCGACAAAAATAAATGACTTCATTAGCACTTTAAATTACACGCCGTGCCCCGTTTTATTCGCCAGCAAGATAGCGCTGATAACAATTCGTTTGTGTCTCGCGTAATTCGCATTTTCTCAATTCGTTTATTCAAGCCGTCAATCACATCTGTCGTTTCGATAGGTTTGAAACGTACCCACGACGTTCGATGCTCCTGCTTGTCCTTGCGATAGGATGTCGTCGATCGCGGCGAGATTACATCCTGAAGGATCGGTTGGCGCTGAAGCTGCGCCACGTACGCCATGCGGAAAGCATTGCCAACGATGGTGTTCAGCTCCTCCGCCTGCAAGCAGACAGAAAAGCTCGAGTTCCGGCACGAATTTTATTAAACACAGCATTTTGCTGTCTCTTTCGTAATATCGCTGACGCAATCCGATTGCGGCCGCGGTTCGCTGCTTTTCAGTTTAATTACGCGGAATATTTCCGCGCCCATGCTCCGCGCGACGAATTAGTCCACGCAATTAACTCTTTGAAAAAAATAAATAAATATGCGAATTACGTACAAGATACTTACGATTAAAACTTTACCGAGCAGAAATTAGTCTTTCACGTAACATTAAATACGATTTGTAAGATTATCGAAAAGGTTTAAAATGTATGTTGTTTCCAGACGAACAATTTTTGCACTGTATAAAGCTGTTTTCTAAACTAGAAGAGAAGAACTTATTCGAGAGATGAAAGAACCTAAGAGAATTGGTCACAATGCCAAATGCATAAAGTAGAAAAGAAGATTATATTGCTTGCGCGTTGTTGAACATCATTACAAGCATCTTGGCGCGAATTTAGGAAAATTTACGGCGCGCAAAAATAATACTTTCGTTGTACATCAAGCCAATTAGATTTTTATTCCGGATTCGCCGGTGGCGGAGAAGAACCATGCGGTCGAGTTGAAGAGCAGACTGTCGCGGCGCAAAAGCGGAGTCTGAATGTGTAATAAGCACTCGCGGAGGAAACCGCGAGCTTTCGGGACCTCGGTCTCGCTCATATGCGCGTTTGGAAAGTTCCTGCCTGAGTGTGCATACGCCTCGCGTTTTGTGCGCGATCTACGGGCGCGCGCGCGTTTACGAACGGTCACGCAGACATACCCTCGGACATACCAGTCAGAAGTGGGAAAAAGGTCGACGAGGGGCTATCTCTCTCTCTTTTCCGAAAGCTTCGTCTCTGAAAGTCGCGACGCGATGCGTACCCAGATATCATTAATGCGCACGCCGGGGTCGACCCGACGCGAGACTTAAAGGTCTAAAGAGAAGCATTGTACGCGCGCGGAGACGGACGAGAGCGGCGATTAACGTCGTCTCGTCCGTCCAACTTTTCCTTTCACGGTGCACAACCGCGGCGCGAACGAGACCGCCGCGTCCGCACCGTCCGGAGAGATATTCAATCGTTTCGCGTCGTCGCGGGTACATCTACGTACATACATCTCGGATTCCAACTCTGCATACTTCGTCTATGTAGTACCCCGCCTATGTATCCTCGTGACATTGTTACGACATCGTTGCAAGCGACGCGGAAATCCTCGTAGATCCCGCGGCTTGGGTTCCCGCATGGCCCGTAAAGCAAGGAAATACGGTTCGTCGGCGAAATCCGCGCATGCGACGAAAATGCAAAAAAAAAAAAAATAAACGAGCGGTAGGATTGCGAAGCCGAATGCATCGTGCTGTATTTTCCAATGATGCTATATATCGATTTGCGCGAGCTCTCATCGCCGCGCTTTGCTACAGAAGTCCCATTGACTCGGCGGAGGTTTCGACTCTTAGATCGGTCATTCGACATGGCGAAGGGCCGAAGCGAATAAAAAAAAAATAATGCAGGGGAGGAGGTAATGCGTTTTAATGAATAAGTGCTCGTGCAGGACAATGGTAGTCGAGCTTTTGTATTAAAACGCGCGCGGCAACGTTCGCTCGAATAATTTCATGGTTTGCGGTTTGAGGTCAGGTCGAATGATTCCACTAGCTACGAGATATTTCAATTACGTTTGCGCGCGGGGTAAGGCGATGACTTGAGCTATAATTGCGGACCGGACGCACGGCCGGTTCCGTAACTGGCCAAGTCATATCCCGAGCGTTCTCTTCCGCCGCTCCAAGTGCTATATGAATCGCCATTTACTTACGCAATGAGTTCTCTCACCACTAGAAACGTATACAGGAACTTTTCTTTTAAGAATGTAGAAAGCACGATAATGTCTGCCGTTGTATCAAAGATATATTCTTTATAAAAACGCAAGATCGCTTGAGACATATTGGTGAATATGTTTAACACAAATTATTTGCTATATGTCGATTAAATAACCTTTCCCTCATTGTTTAGAAAAAACAAAAATGTATTACTATACTACTTTAACCCGGAAATGGTTTCCGAGGTTAATTTTTACATGCCAGTGTCCAAAAAATGAAGCTCACGTTACAGTAACTTTAATTTTTGAGCTTCTTTTATTTTTTAAATATTTTTTGGTTTCTGCTTTTCTTTTCCAGAAAAAAACATTGAGTAAATCTATAATACATACTGTCCTCAAATAGTAATAAATTATAGAACAATGACTTTTAATTAGGGTGCAAAAATCACTCCAAGTGACCGTTTATGCAAAAAAAAGAGATGACCATAATATATGGCGGGTTAATGGCGTGAACAGATTTTTCTCAATCAGTTGTTACATCTGAAATATGAAACGTGGTAAATTCATGCGCATTCTGTTACTCTATAGCTTCTTTCATTAGTATTGCTATTTTTATTAGGTGCGTCGTGTGCACCAAGCGTCAAGATGCAAAACAGCAGATACCATCAATGAAATAGCGCGTATACTTCACAACGTGGGAAAATCTGAGGACTAATTTATCGCGGGAAAGAGCGCGTCCCTGCCATCAACGCCATGTTTCACGGAAACGTGAAGGAAAACGTCCCGGCAATGGAGGCTCGCTCGCTCGTTCACGACGAGGCAGAGGATCCTGTCATAGGGGAGAATTTATCGTCGCCGTGGGCGGGAACGTTGGACGCGGGGGATCGTCGGCTTGGGATCCCTCGACTTCGACCCCCTCCTCCTCCGCCCCCGTGGCCGAGAATCGAAAATACGGCCCTGAGATTCCCGCCCCGAGGTGGAATTTAAGCGCGATGAAATCATCACCGGCGACTCTTCTTTCTTCCTTTCCGCTCTACCCTGTCCTGTCCTGGACGTTGACTCGAGCAGGCACTGACCCTCTTCACCGCGTTTGGATTCAGGCCCGTTTGATCGATCGGCGGCGATCGTGCCGCCGCTACCGCGATAAATCGCGACATCCTTTGCGCTTCCTCGAGTCGCGGACGCGATCGAGGTCTCCGTTGGCCAGCGGAAACCCTCAAGATGAGCGCGTGCCAAAAAGAGAGATCG
Organism: Temnothorax curvispinosus; assembly: GCF_003070985.1. Classification (NCBI taxonomy): domain Eukaryota; kingdom Metazoa; phylum Arthropoda; class Insecta; order Hymenoptera; family Formicidae; genus Temnothorax; species Temnothorax curvispinosus. Next base: position 943,919 of record NW_020214913.1, on the reverse strand, counting down.
ACTTCCATGGGTCAAACGTCGCCCGATAGAATGTTACGCAGATTTGAAGAAAAAAAAGGGGAAGAAAAAGAGAAGATACGACCTCGGAGGAGCTATTTTAGCTCGCCCGAGCAGAGCCCGATTCGCTGTTTGCGCCGGCAAAAAGACGAGGGACACACCGGAATCGAATGGGAAGGGGACCGAAAGGGCGATGGATCGCGCCGTGGCTTTGCGCCGGTGCAGCGTGACGGGCTACATTCCAAGCATTCCGCGCGGTCACGGCCATATCTCCAGCTCCTCTAGATTTCCCGTCCCGCATACGCCCGGTCTACCAACACCATGCCGCGGTGTACACGAGCCGGGTACTCGCAATAATGGCGCTCGGATGGGGGGGGGGGGGGACCGGCCCCCTCGTCGCACCTCTGAAATTTCACTCGCTTCGGTTTCTGGTTTACCTCGGACGTCGCGACGCTCCGGGTCCCCCGGGTGTAAATAGCCGAGGAAAAGTTGGTAGAGTACATATACGAAGTACACGGACGTTTCTCACCGTGGCGTCATTATGCGCCGCGCGAACCGACACGACCATCTTGGTACCGTCGCTTCGCGACCAGCGCCTTCGTCATCGATGGCGACGGCTTAACCGCGCTTTCACATTCACGTCGCTACCATAATTCTCTATCTCTCTTTAATACTAACGTAATAATGAAATTAACATCGTAATAACTAGGCCCCTTTTATCCAGTCACTCGGCTATCTTTCGATTTGTCTGCGCAGATGCTGTCGACCGTACTGACGTCGCTGAAGATGACGCGAATCTTACGAATTTGTGACATCCCCGCTGTGTCTCGTGTCGCTTCCACAAACATTAGTTAAAGTTAACAGAGACCTAACTGATTTTCTGTCATTTTCATTCTCCGTTTGTAGAGAAGAGAAACGAGATCACGTGCTCAAGGACTGTCAGGCTCGTGCGATCGACGAATCAGATTAAAACAAGCATGAACAAGTTCCGCCTTCGGTGCCACGGGCTTCTGCTCATGACAGGCACGGTAGTTTCGAATGTCAAATATTCGAGTCGCACCGTTACGCGCCGTTATATCGATACAACCGGGATCCACTGCGTCAGACCCACTGACGAAATAATTGTTACGACGTTCAGGACGATTATTCAACGACGCTAAAATCTATTCTTTCCGGAAATTGAATTAGAATAGGCTTCAGAGAAAAACATCTTCCTCTTTTGAAGGGAACAAATTCACGTTCGCATGATAATGAACATGCAGCGAACGTACCACTTATCTTCCCTTGATTGTGTTCACGAATGTCAGAAATCGATCGTTTCTGTGAAATAAAATTATCATTCGAATAGCAGACTACGAAGAAAACGGATACATTATTAAAGAAATATAGCGATCGATATCTGTATAATATAGAATAAATAAATATTGACATTTTAGGATGGAATCTCATAGCCTAATAATAATTTTTGTGAATTTTATACAGTTCGCTTTTACACTTTTGAACCACGCACCGATTATCATTCGAAACTGCAGCAATTTTAGCTATAGTTAAACCTGGAAATGTATTATCACGTTATTAAGCCAATAATTATTTTAGTATTATACTGACGTTTATAAAAATCTTATAAACCTGCAAGGAATTTATCGCGGAAAGAATTATTCCAGCCAGAATTCGAACCCGGACCTCTCTGGGAAGCGAGTAATTAGCAACGATAATTTTGGTAATGGCTCTGTGCTTTTGTACTCTGCGAGCAAGCCACAAATCCATACGAGAGGCTGTACAACCTTGTTGGTGCATAATGCCGAAATATCGTTTGACCGTAGAGCGAGTAGGTACTTTGTTCGACGTAACGTGAAATCGGTCGAAGATTGGATCGAATATAGCTAGAGAGATGTGCATCGGTCAGGGAGCGCAGATGAAGCGCGACCGTTGCATAATCTGACCCTTTGATCAGCAATTAACGCCGCGACTGAAGCCTGCTGCTCGTTTCCATCTGTTTCATATCTAACAGACGCGATGTCAAAATGTTACTAACATTGTGGCTACCTTCATCTTCGTTATACGTTATACGGCCGGTTGACTTCTGCGACAAATTCGACTGTAACGTTTATATGCATCAACTTAATGCATATTCCTTATATTCTTAATATTGATTTAATTTTCCTAAAAAGTTTCAGCGCAATTTTCCTGATAAAAAAATAATCATCTTTCCATTACGCGAATCCATTATTTGTAGTTTTCTGTTAGTAAGTATGTAACACCATATCTTGCTTGGATATTTCACGTTTCGAAATCGTAGGAGATAATCGGACCGAGTTTTAAAAATTACTAAGTTGAAAATATGTAGCACACGACTAGGTAGGATTTAATAAATCCCAGCTAATGTGTAAGAGGTTTAGTCGAAATAATATGTTAGAATATTTTAAATTAGTTTTGATCTTTGGATCCAAATTCTATCAATAAAATTGCTAAAAATTTTCAAATATTTTTACAATAAACTTTACAATGATAAGTTCAAAGTAATTGTGAAAATAATATTACCTTTTATAGTACCTGACGTTAGTTACATTTCATCTTAGTAACGTCGAGTTAACAGAAAATCATATAAAAATGTAAAGGAAGTATTTATATACTAATTGTGCAACTAATTCTCATTAAAGGATTATTAGCGTGGAACCCGCGTATCAAGTTGCCTAAATGAACGACTGGCCTTGATTGGCTTTACTCTCGCGATTCGTCGGCGTGGCTTATCGTATGGGGGCCCTCGACAATGAGCGGCGAGCTTAAAGACGTAGTGATGCGTGAATCGTGAATCACAGTAGGACAATACCGCCCACTTTGTGACCCGTACAGTTTGCTACTGTACCCTTGAGCCCCGTCATTAAACCTATTTCGGTGCCTCCAGAAATGCACCCTTGAGGACGCATGCGATGCGCGAGGAAGATCACGCTTAGCTCCAAATTTCTCGCCGCTCGAACTTCCTGCTTATCGAACGCGCGCGGCTTCGACACAGTGAGATTCTCAGTGGTACGAGCATAAACATTTAACGGAGAATGTTGTATATTCCTAGAACTGTGCGTTATCACCGATCAATATTGACTTGCCGAATCGTCGAACTATCCTGACAAAACAATAAGTAACGTAAAAAGAATGATAGAAATAAACTGGATATTTTATTCATCTGTTATCGTGTCATCTGTCTATTCTTCCCCTAACTGTGATGTAAAATATGGAAATCATTTCACGTTCAAACGTTTACTTTTCCAGTTTGTATAGTTAATATTTTGTGACTCCTACGTCTTTTCGCGGCTGGCAATTATGGAAATTGTTGGTTACACGGCAGACACGTAATGCTAATGTCATGATCGGATTTGGCTCGTATCGATTAAATCATTACATTGTATTAATCCGCAATACATATTACGCAGTACAGATTGTAGAGTAATCCGAATGTTCTCCGTTGCGTAAGTCAATCAGCCTCTATTATCTATCGGGAATGCTACGCCCGTGTAATACCGAAGAATGTAACTTTAAGACGTATATTGATCTACTTAATGCGTGCGTATATGTAGGCTGCTTATTAAGTAAAAGTGCATTATTTTTTTCTGTGTTATATACTTCAATATTAAATACTTTATGTTCAAATACTTAATATTCGAAAAAATAATATTCTTTCTTTAAAAGATATTAACATGTACAGTATTTAAACTTTATAAAATTAATATTAAAGAAATATCAAGATTATTATAGACTTTTCTCAGTAACAAATGATATATTAATATAAGCCGTTAATAACAGTTAATATACATAATATTAGTAAGCAGTTTAAAAGCACAAACGAGCCTAATTGTACAACCCATTCTATTTAATTACATGAGAGAAAGTACGCAGCTATCAATCTCCGCGATGACTAATCGTGACTCTGTACTCTCAGCCGGCAGTGAAATAAAAGGCAAAACCGGAAGTGGATGTTGTGAAATCGAGCGAAATAAAGCACGGTGGTAGTAACGCGTCGTGCATGGAGGGGAGCAGCATTGTCGACGATAAAAATAGTTGACATGTCAGACATGTGCGTCCAATGCGAGGGACGGCGCACTCTCGACGTGCGTTCGATTCGAGACATCACCGAGAGCGCATGAACATTGCGCGTATGTCATTCTCGGCAGGAAGCGCGCAGGGAAGCGAGCCTAGTCATTGTAAAATGGCACTTTACGGCGGCGTTCTCGTCCGGAATCACCGTAGAAATCTCAAATTGTAAATTGCGCGAGTAGCCCGGCAGTATGTCGAGCACTTGTAGAGAACCATTACAGATTTTCCGCGACCGTTTGCTTCTACCCGATAATAGGCACTAACGAAATTGCGCCGCTCACGACACAAGGGATACGGAATCTCGACGATATTCGTCACTACCGTCCGCGCTTCGTCGTGTTTCTCGAAGTCATCGCGTCAGTTGTCCAATCTCGATTGGCAGATTTCATATGAGAGAAAAGCGAACGGTAGGTCCGTCGCAGTAGGAAACGAGTCGTACACACACGCGTGTAAGAATGCGCAAGCACACATCTGCTCCGAGGCGTTAGACTAACAAAAACGGAGGAGAACGAGACAGCAGATGTGAATGGCACGAAAAATCGGTGACGAGACCATTACAAAGTCCTTCACCGGGGAACTAACGCGTTATTGAGAAGCTACCGAGTATAACTTATGCCTCCGTCTATAACACGAGAGTTCATATTGTACCGAGAGGTGCCTCGACGGTAATGGGCCACCTTTTGTGCGAGATGCTCTATTGATGTCGGGAGAAATTCCGTAACGTTTGCGCAACACGATAGATGACTCGTTTCCTCTCCGTCTCTCCCTCTTCTCTCTCTCTCTTTTTTTCTTTCCGCTGAAAATATCTTCTCGACCGCGCCGGCCGCGCCGGAGACGAGAATCCGGGACGAATCCTTGCGCGGATTCACCTGGCGGCTTCACGGATAGTGAACTCGCCTGGGAGATCATTGGAAACTCGTCAAATTCGGACGGCGCTTTGTGAATCAGCGCTACGGAGGACTTTCGGCTTTTGTCCGCGGGACGCGGTGGGTCGACGCGAATTATGATTTTCCATTGTGAAGTCAAGAGGAACTAACGGAGGGACGGCGGTCGTCGTACACGCGGGTCCTCGAAGCTTCTCGCTCGAATCGGTTTGGCGACAATACGAGATAATCCAGCTGCCGGTGTATACTATATAGCAGCTATAGAGCATGCGGTATTAACGGTATAAAGGACGCTACATTATGTTGTTGACGCGCACATTTCTATTATTTTCTAATACGACGGAGTTTCTAAACACTCGCGATGCAGATGAACGTAGGCTAGAATAATGATGGGTTACGTGTATCGTCGCTAAAATATCAATGCCGTGTAGACGCTCCATCGGTAAGGAGCCAACGAGCGAAGCAGCGAGGCATCTCGCGCTACAAGCAGCTATATGAAGCCGAGGAATGCGTTCGTCCGATCCCACGGCTTATCCCCCTTCACTCTCCCTTCCCTCGTTAGCTCTTTTTCTTTCTGGTACGCGATAGTAGTATTACCGGGCTTAGGCTTTCTCTCTCTCTCTCTCCTTCCCTCCTTCTCTCTCTCCCCCCCTCTCTCTCTCTCTTTCTCTCACGTTCTCTCAGAGTACAGTATGCAATCTACCGACTCGATGGCTCTCTTTTAGCAGATTCTGGAATGTGACTACCAAACCTGAGCTGATTTCTTTCAAATCTCGAAGAAACGGATAAACACGTATACCGACACGATTAGACGACTCCGATAAGCATCGATGAACGTAGGTGTTAGAAAGTTGAACGACCGGAGGTTATAAAAGCGACTTTGGCATGAGAATTCAACTAATTCTTAATTGGATTACATTTTCAATTTCCTTTTGCATCTGTTGGACGTCGTATTTCCGCGTTGAAGAATTATTATCGAACAATTTGAAGAGCTGCACGCGATATCTAAACGTTAATGATCGTGGTTTACAACCTGATGAAACAATAGAGGACCGTTTCACTTCTTTTCCTTCTTTTCAGTCCGTTGCAGCGACCACGTCTCCGGGGTCATGTTGCGGTACCGCGACCTAATCGCGATCCGTTAATATCGCAGGAGGTATAAAGCCTGCACCGCGAAGTCCGGGGCGATATCTAGATCGTCTTATTACGCATATCAGATCGACTGGTATTTGCAGTTTTAGAAGCGAAAATCATTCGTTCTCCCTACTGGATGGGCGAATTATTCAAACTATTATTATTCAAACTTCGGGAGGAAACGAATAATCGTAAGAGAATATTGACGTTAAATTCGCGATTTGGATTTGGATTTCAAGTAGAACTCACTTTCAGCTTTTGAGTGTGACCACATCGGCAACAGCAATACGACATATAGTCAGGTAGCGCGGGCATGAACCTCAACTGTTCCTGCTGCGAGTACTCGTCCACGAGCTTCCGATAATGCACCCTGAAAATGGGCCTCGTCGCGCTCTGCGAGCCTTTGCCAAGGCGTCCCATAATCGCAAAGAATGCGGCCGGGATATTGCGCCTGCGTGCAAGCCTCCTCATGCCACAGCGACCGTTGTACTTGCACGTTGTCCTTCCAAAACGCACCGTCTCCCTTAACTTTCACGAAAGAGGATACTTTCTCCCCGAACACCGACCGCGCGTGAAAATCGAGCGGCGAACGGCATTTATCCCCGATTTAAATGACAAGGCAACAATTCGGCATTGTCAGATCTATGAAAAGCGCGACCATCACCACCAATCACACCGGTCATTCGCATTTCCGACATAAATATTCCACACATTTCCGGTCACACATTCACGGACACTACGCGACGCACTTTCCAACGACGCACGAGACGACTGGCACGTCGGCGCGTTAAAATGTTAAGCCGCCATCCAACACTTCTTCCGAGGATATTCCGTCGACGATATATCGGCGACCTATCGCGGGACCAGGAGGCGCCTCCTCGAAATCACCAAGTTCCAATCCTATATCTCACAGCAACAGGCGGATGAGCACCGCTCGATCCTCGTACGGTTAACGCAATCGGAGACGCCGGTATCCGTTCGGTAACGGAAATACGGTGGTACCGAAGGTACATCCATCGCGGAGAGAGCTGTCGAGAGTCCGTCGTTGACGCTTCCTCCCTCTGCGGCCGCCGATCTCCCGTGTCTCCCCCGAGAGGACGCGGTATTATTAGCAGGTGACGACGATCGCGACGTCATGGGACCCGTGGGATTCCGGTCCTATGTGCGACACATCCACGAAGGATCCGTGAGCGAGCTCTCGATGGCGTGCGTAGCCTCTCGGCTACGTGTCGTTCTGCATGCCGATCCGCGGAAACCGGTTAACGAGTTACCGCGCCGCTTCTCGCTTCTTACTCGTCGTCTGTCAACCGCGTACGCAGTCGCAACGTCCTTCTACATTTTCCGACGGACTTGCTGCGGGACGACCTCCGTTACCAGCGTCGCGATCGTACCCCAGCAGCCAGCACACATTCGCGCGCGCAATTCCTCCGTAATCGTTCTTGCTCCGGAGTACTCTGGAATGGCGAGAGAACGGCTACGGGTTGAACTTAGAAAGTTTCCGGATGGAATTTTGCGCCGTCTGCTGATCCTTGGCGATGCTCGACGAATGAGTCACGCGTGTCCCTTCCTTCTTTTCTTTAATTGTATTCTTATAGAAGTATGATTAATGAAACAAACGCACAGTAACTCAGACTAATATTTTACGTGCCATAATGTTACAGTCTCTCACTATTTCACCGATCTAGTACGTCGAGCCGGAAAACATCACGGAAGTGGAAACTCACGGAGACGGGAGAGAGGGCGAGACGAGTTATCCGTTAGATTGGACCAGCGTGGACCGGTCCACGCGCGTTCTTTTTTATGTCAACCGAGTAGGATATCACCAGGTGAACCTCCACACAGCCGGCGATTTCTCATCCCGCTCTCGTCCTATCCTCTCCGACTCACGTTGGCCGGTCCTGGTGCCGCCGTCGCTGCTGCCTCTCGCACGATGGAAGCTCGCAAAGCCGCAAAATCTGGATACCGCCGTGCTAACCGGCCCGGCCGATGGCAATACCTCCCGGTACGTATAGAGAGAGAGACTGAAGTCCACGAGGAACACGAAGCGAGAGCACCACCGCTCCGGCCGGCCCACACGGTTTCATCCCCACCGCGATCTGCGAGGAGCCGACGAGCGGTGCGACCGACCGACCGACCGCTTTCTTGCTTCAACCGCGGCATTGAACACGTTCAACGGCAGCTGTTGAATACCACGTGTCCCCGTTCTCCCTCTCGCCCTTGCGTGTCCCTCGTTCTCTCTCTTTCTCGCTCTCCCTCTCCCTGTTACTCTTTCACGCTCTCTTTGTCCCTCTCACGGTCTGTCGGTCAGTCCTTCCCGCTCTGGCACAGGTCGCTCTCCGTCCCTCTCACGATCTTTTCCACGGGTTCTTATTCTTTTTACCCTGCCACGACCGAGAACGCCACTCGACAGAGAGCCAGCGCCGCACGGAGCGCATGAGTTTGCGATTCGCGTTCTTTGACCCGCCGTCAGCGCGACGCGCCGCTCGATCGCGGACTTCGGCTTCGACTCCGGGGCTCGCGCCGCGCCGTGTCCGGTGATGTGAAGTACTTATAGAGGGTAAAATACCTCCTTTTTACACCTAAATACGTTTCGGAATATTTCTATACCCCCTGGGTATATTTCTTGCAACGAGCATCCATACCTAGAATGTTCGCATACCTCCTTCGGAATGCCTGTACCTGCCGCAGGTACCTGGTATCTACTTAACGTACATTTTAAGGCGCTCTTCAAGGTCAGGGTGAAGGAACGAATCGCGGAATCTCGAATTAGTCAGAATTTTCGCTAGACCGTAGAATGTCGGTCAGGAATACGGTCGGTATGCCGAATCTAATCCTTAACGAAAATATGAAAAGAATTCACGCACCCGAACATTCTTCCTTTTTATTTTTCTTTAAAAAGAATTTCAACCATTTTAAACTTCTACATCCCTCCCCGATCACATGTTGACAAATCACCTGACAGAGAGCGTGGAAATTGCTTGGAAACTGAAAATGCGATGTCAACCGCTTCAATGAACGCGGAAACCTTCGAATATTCGCTGAGGCTCTTCATTTTCCGCCTATTCTCGCAATCTCTCCGTGCTATCGGAGTAAGCTCACTTGATCCGAGACCTTCAAGAACGATGACGTTCTTAATTCGGCGGAAGGTATTTAAAGTTTAAATCCGAAGAGTGCGCCATTAGGGTTGACTAAATGTCAAGGCAGAGTGCAAAGTTCCAAGTGCAAAGTCTACTATTCTCAACTCACTAAAGCTCCGCCAACTTACGGCTCTATCCTTTCTGATATCGTCGGACCTCGAAGCCTCGGGCGATGTTATCTTCCAGACAACAGGAAGAGGCTTTTAGATCCTGGGATTCGGTAGTCGCTCAGTATATCGACGTATCCGAGACGATATTTTCCCGTGTATTCGCTGGTCTCAGCATCGAAGCACGTTCCTCCCTCGGATGCTTCACGCCCGGTTGTTATGACTTTCGATAAAACGCGATACGGTGGTGATACGTAACATGGTAACAATAAAGCATGATCGTACTGATAAGGTGAAACGAAGGCGAAGTACACTGCTCGCGATTAGGCGTGAATTCGAAGACAAATCGGAGACAAATCGTATTCGAGAATATAATTTTACGAGGACTAGTGCAAATTAGTAGGGTAGACTCGTTAATTCATGTAGAAAGGATTCTCTCGGGTTATAATTAAAACAAGATTCCGGTCTTGTAATTTCAATTTAAATTTTGTCTGTTAAACGTGCGGCTTGGCTCTAAATGTCCCGGCAGAATTGTCGAGAGCAAAAGGAGCGATCCATCAGCTTTAAACGACGAGACAGTTCCCAGTTTCCACTTGAGACGCACGCAGTTGTCCATTGGCAAGGGTCGACCTGTCACGTACAGTACCTTGGACGAAAATCCCGGCTTAGTTTCGACGATTTATATTAACCTGATTATTTAAGATACTTTGAGCGTCCGCGCCAGTAAAATACTTTGAAAATACTTCGGGCGCTGTGTATTCCTGTTCGTTTCACATGCGTTTATATTAACGTATATTTTTTCGTCATCTAGATGCTTGTAATTGTTCCAGTCGTTTATTACCGCTTCGTTTTTTAAGTAATTAAAGATCTATTTTTGTGGAAGCTTTATTCAACAAAAATAGACTCATTTATGACCTTATTGATGTGTCTTTCATGTATTCCATCTTCGTTAGAGTCATATCCTGCATGCCGCAAAAGGAAGAAATATTGTATCAAAGAGAAAGTCTCGCATTTTTACTGACCTGTTCTGCAGACTCGGTGATAAAAGAATGACAGTACTGCTGGCTGAAGTGGGCCCTGGGCTCTCGCGCCAGAAAGCTGAATTGGGCGTGCTGCGGCTCACAAGTCGCGTAAGAGATGCGTCTTAACGCGTGCGCCATTTGCACGCACTGCAACAGAAATAAAGAAAGAACCAATCTTGAGAACCGCTCGTAAGAACTTTGATGTAAGGAGTTTTTATATAGGCAACTACGGTATATAGTAAATATGACTTAAGGGGGAGAGCCCACTTGAAAATAATCAAAATATTTTTTACTTTTTAAAAAGAAAGCAGATTAGTCTAAATATATAAAACAAAAGGTTGAATATTTAATTCTCTGCCGAAATAGTTAAGATCAGATGACTAACTAAAAATGTTTGTTTAAAATCTTTATTTGATTTATCATCTGGTATCATCCCTTACTTACTTTATTTTGAAAAGAAGAGGATAAATTATCGCAAAAGATTGATCTAGAAAAGAATGTAAAGGTATAGGTAGATTTGTCCTATAATTTCGCAATTACATCTTCTCCTTTATACATATACTCTTCTCTCTATCTATATTATAAATAACGATGAAAATAACACTTTGCAAGTAATATCCGTTGTTAATAATTACTTAATAAAACTTAATATATAGTTACTATAATTATTTAAAGTTTCTTAATAATTACTTAATATTTTGTTTAATAATAAATTGAAAGTTTATTTGTGATATCTGCATGGATCATTTTGAATAATGCATTCAGCGCAGCGAAAAATAATTCAAATTATCTCTGACTGACAATTTTGACTGAGATATTTTCGAGAGTGACCTCGTGTTGAATGCAAACAAAAATGATTTACGAGCGTTTTATTATTGCTCTCATCCTGTTGAGTGATTTAATCGTTTAAATCAATTCCGCTGCGAAACGTTGCGTATGTGCTAAGGCCCGTGCAAGAAACTAGCGTCCTCATTAAACAGGATATCGTCATAAATATCACTTACTACATATGGCTCGTTAGCAACCGCAGCAAATATCGCGTGAGCCTAAATTGAGGGGTGTAGGATGAGATAATTAAATGGCACGAATATCTGGTCTGTAATATATCGGTAGAAAAATTACTTGGCATAAAATTAAGGTATTAGGTCTATTAAGGTATTAGCCACTTTGGCACAATTAATTAAAATAAAATTAATTAGATGAATTATTATATTAATGTTTTTTCTAGCTACAATAATTAAAATCTAAAGTTAAATTAATTAATGACATTTTATAAAAAAGATTTTAATAGCATTCCTCTAGTAAATATAAAAATTAAATATGTTTTACATTTATATTACAACTCTACTCTGGACCAGAATAAACAGGCAGATGTTTTTATACGCGCCGAAGAAGCTCCAATTTTATATTATTGCAACTGTTGGATGATGATTCGATCGAAGTGATAAGAATTAATAAAAAGAAATAGTGCTCAATTATCGGCCACTCGAAAAAATTGCGAGGTTTTTATTGAATTTACGTTCTGGAACTTTTAATGATTTACTAAGACTTCGTATTCGCGAGATGCTCATAAGTTTCGACACAAATTTGATCGTTTGGCTGAATCGACTTCAATTATAATTTCAGAAATACCTTCTTTAAGCTACGATAGAAACCTGAAAAAATTCTTATTTTTCAGAAGTTTATAAAAAAATTTCCATCAAAATATAGAGCGTAATAAAAAAGATTCTTTTATAAATCCTAATAATTTAAACACATCGTTGTAAGATACATATATGTAGATTTTCTCCGATGGTGAGATAATATGTAAAGTAGTATGTATCATCGTCACAACATCGTCGCCGAATTTAAATACCGCTCTTAGGACGTAAATTTTTAATGTTGTCTATAAATTAAGCAGTCAGTACAAATAAAACTCGTTCAGTGAGCAAAATCTTCGTATCGTCGTCTCTTCGAGAGAGCTTTTGCGAGATTTCGCTAATATTTCAGCCAAGAATTTTATATCCTCGGCTACGGCACACTTTGTGCACTTGATATTTTATTACCCAGTCCCACAGAATTACATCGAGCATGTTTACAGTCCTCGCTTGCACGTTCTATTAATATTTATCTGTCCATTGTGTCGCGGCACCATGCTCTTGTGCATACTATAAACACAGTACTGATTGCAGAGTTGGTTCAGCGTGTATAAAAGGTTTTCTTTGTGCAAGAGAGGCTACGCATTTTTGTATTGTAGCGGAAATTTTCTCTGTGACTGACTTAATTTTGCAATTTAAGTGTTAAACATAAAGTTCGTGTATTTATATTTGATAAACGATATAAAATCTTCCCTCGCACAACTCACATTCTCGCTAAAACCCGTAAGCCTTTAAAATTTAAAGCTCCTCCCGTTTCCAAAGTAGCATTTGTGACTCGAGCTATTATTGCGCTCCAATCATCAACCTAGAAAAATGCGATTTTATCTTTAAACCTCCAAAACAAGATACGCGCTGAAATTCGTTCTCTCGCAGAGGTAAGCATGCGAACGAGTAGAATGGTGATTGAAAAGATGATCGTACTGCACGAGCAAATTTTCCGGTAGGGATACTCCGCGATTCTATGAAGTTTCGTGCTGAATTTTTCATGGCACCTGCATTTACTCCAAGTAGCAAAGTTCTACGTGAGAAAGATATAAATGACCCGGCTCAGTAAAAAGCTGCTCCTATAATACTTATGAGTCCAATGGAGGGGCATTACTTGGACCGGTTCTCTTATCACTATTTTTTAAATAGCTCAAAGCGTAGAAAAATTTCTGACCAATTATTTTATTTGCGCGAGTAATAATCGCATTTAAAATAAACAATACCGAAGATACCGATAACGTTGGTAATAATTGTTTTCTTTTATAAAATTATTCCTTTTATAAAATGCATGGAAATGCATGGATAATTTTTGAAGAATAATGATTATGATGTAATAATAATTGATGTAAAAAATTCAAATGTTGAAATTTTTCCCACGTATATCTTTAACCGATAAGCTGTTGACCTAATCAGTTTATCTCAGCTTGTGCAGGTGCAATCTAATTTGTTAGCAGCCACGCTGAGGCGCAAAGTTATCCACTCGATTTCTGCTTGGAAGTTAAAATTCAATTCGTTAAAAATTCGATTGAAGCACGTTACGCGAAGTTTCTGACTGAGCCGGTCCACTCGAAACATAGTTGCGTAGCGCAAAGTTGTTACGGGGCCGAGAATCGCCCCCGTAACACGGGGAAGTGAACCAACTATCTCGAGGCAACTATGCGCGTTACCAATCGCCTTCTGCTACGACAAACGACATCCTGAAGAGGATTTCGTCGAGTTTGTCATATTCCACGGGAGGGACACTGACGTCGTTATTCACCCGCTCTCGTCTTCGCTCGCTTTTGCGCCTTTGCAACGGGATACGTCGCTGTAGCACTTGCGTCGGTTATTCGAACCCCCCTATATCCCCATTGTCCCGCCCCGAGAATACCTGGAATCGGAGATTTCCAGCAAATCGCGAAATCCGATTGCGAACGTAAAAGTATCTCCTGCAACGAGAGAATCATCCCGTTGCGAACCGAAGATTTATTTATGACAAACGAGTGCATCTCAAAAGAATTTTCCGCCTTCCATTTTCAGCAATGTAAAACCATAAAAATAAAGCCCGTAAAAGACCGTTTTTTGTTATCCTATCCTAGAGAGAAACTTCGCCGGTACCCTGCCTTAATTCTTTACCACCGCGATTCTGTTTTCTTTTCGTATATATATAATTCTTTTAACGGCGCAGATAAGCGCGCGTTGAACCGCGGAAGTTCACCCATGTATGAATATACACGTTCATGTTTATAAATAGTAATAATGCCCGCCACAGACGGTACTAAATGTATCTTTCAGTCGTATCCGCAGCGCAGATGGGAAACCTCTAAATGTTTAAGAGTTCGATTTTGCGTTCGGCTCCAGTAAAAATTTTAAGGCAGAGTTGGGTTAAGCTCTCGGTTGCAGTAAAAAATTTTATGACTCTCAGTTTCCGGGTGCTACTCCGGCTTTCTTTCCTAAGGCTCTCCACGTGAGCAGATTCCAACGTAATCGTTGCCGAAGGCAGATAAATGGATGACTTTTTTTCACGTGTATTGATCTCCTATCTTATTCACGTATTAGAAATTCTAGAAAAATAAAAGTCGCATTTTTACCGCCTTCCTCTCTCTCTTTCGCATCTGGAGTTGAGTGTAAACGGAACATTCCCTTGGATTTCCGAGCGCTGAGCGATGTGTTGTCCGTTTTATGACGAATATTATGACGGAAAGATATGCCCTATGGATACTATCGGCGGCGAGGGAGGAGAGAAGGAGATATGCAAAAGAGATACGTGCCGCAGCGTGAGTGCTGTTTCGTGTATGCACGAGTAAATCCGCAGGTAAAGAATAAACATATCCTGTGATCGCGGCGAATGTATATGAGTTCAAAAATTACACCGGCCCGCGCTCGTCGTTGATCTTCCGTGGCGGTATACGCGTGTTCCCGCAACCAACTCGTTCATTCCATCGTTTACTTTACCGAACGCAACGTGATTTTATCCCGCGATAACAGAATTATTGGAAGAGTACAATCGTATATGAGTGAATTTTTATTTTAAACGTTTGTCGCGTTTTGAAGGTCCGCGCGCATCAGAAATTGCCCGAAAACAAGTGTTTACCGGGACGCTCATCCCCGTTCTCCTGAAATAACCGTCACGTCAGAGTCGAGCGTGTGTATGCTGGAAACTCGCGTCGTGTGATCTAAGCAAAGCGACGCCAGGGTAACCGGTTCGCTTGATGTACAAAGCGCAAGTTTGGAACGTTCAAAGCCGCCCGAATGTCGCGAAATCACGGGAGCGCACACTTCGGGGGTACACACGGGAGGGATCGTAGGTATTTTTTTAACGCTTGGCGAGGCAAAGGGTTTAATGGGGCTAAAGGAACGGAGGATTATTAGCAGCGGCCGTACCTCCTTCGCGGTGAAACATTGGAGTGGACACCTTTTCGACGAGGGTAGGTGATACGCGCGGGAGAGATGCGTATCATTGCGGAGTGCTCTTTCATGTATGCACGAGTAAATCCACAGATGGAGGGTAAACACACCCTTCTCGATCGCGACGGGGTGTACGGCGCGTTGCTCTTTCTCTCTCTCTCTCTCTCTCTCTCCTCCCCTCCCCCTTTCTCTCTTGCATTCGCAAAGATTGGCACCATTCGTCATCGTGCGTTTACACAACAACCCCAACTCGATAACTACAGAATCTTTCGCGTCTGCATTTTATTGATATCTCACTCTTCCGTAATTCAATGATCACCAGGATGTCACGTCGAGAAAGGATAAAAAATGTTTTTTCGTAGACTGCTTTTTCTAGCGAATTATACACACGATCGCGCATCCATCGGAGAACTTTGCACGCGATGCACGATTTGGAATAAACGCGATTTTGTGCAACTGGAGTTCGAGCGTGAAGAGAGATACGCTTGATATGAATTACACGGTATGATAAACAAATTCGACAGGAAAACAAACACATCATTCAAACGGATGTTCAAATGAAATATTTTTTTAGTTAAATTTTGTTAAGCGAGCCAATATTATTTTTATCGAGTGAGGTCAATCTCATGTGAGTTATCTAAATGCGCTCGGTCGCACTTGGTTTAATTAGACTCTCTAAGTTTCTATTCCCGCCTTAATCATCTTGTGCAGTCACGTGCATTCGGCGTGATCGCGGAAAGTTTCCTCATATCTTATAGCTTGTAACACGAAAATCGACAATTACTCCTTTGCTGAATATGGCAGTTCGAACGGGCACTAATATCGTTTTATCATAATTAAACGCGAGAACTTACGATAAACGTGCAAGAGCATTGGTACAAGCTGAGATAATTGGAAAGTTTGGCGTATCTTTTCAATGATCTTGTGAATTATGCCTGAATTCTTTTCCGTAATTGTCCGATTTCTTGCTGTAGCATTAATTTAATAACTAATAATTTAGTAATTGTAAAATGAAAATTTCTATTTTTGTACGTTTCTGTTCATAATTTATTTTTTGTTGCGTAAAGTAATTTGAAATTTTAAATAATTTAGAGAGATTTGGATACAGAGAATGACTGAAAATACTGTGACGTAATCGACAGTGAATCGAGATTTCCTCGAGAAAGAGATTGACGTTTCGTTCCTCATCCACCACGATAAGCGTTCCACGAGAGCTTTTTTAAGAGGCGCTTACCGAAGGTCGGGGATAGAAAGTAAGGATTTTTTCAGGTAGAAAATTAAAGCGAGAGCTTAGGAGAAGCCCTCGAAATAAAACACTAATTCGAAGGATCGATATGTTCTGTACAGCTCGTGAACACGGCGGGTACGGATCGCGCGAGGGTGGTGCATGGGCGAGCCAACTTCGAAATATTACTGGCAGGGATGCGATAAGGATTACGGGCCCCCAATTAAAGTCCGGAAAATAATAAAAGACGAACAGCGGCGAGATTACTCTCGTTCCGCTCCTTCTCGCGACATGACGTTTTATATCTCATTGGATTCGGATAAGAAATATTTAGATATGTTCCTGAATTTACTTCTCGAATTAGAAAAGTTTTGCGTGGCAAAATTTTAATTTAATCGATGAAATTTTAGTTTACAATGATTTTACTGTATTTCTGCTTATTCCTCCGTATTATGAGCTATGAGGATTAAAAGTGAGTAAAATAAATGATCGAGATGTCTTGCCTGATGACAACGGCTTTCTCCCTTTTCGTATCTTGGTCTCCATTTAATTCTTTTATTATCTTTATCGATCATTTATTATTCTCATCGTACGAATATTTCAGGACCACAGCGAAAGTCGTTCATTCGAAAGGGCATAGAGCTGTCTTTGGCATTGAAAGATTGACGTCACAAGGTCGGTTTGAAAGGGAGGTCTTACAAAGTATCACAAGGATTATCGAACTCGGCGTTCAAGAACGCGGAAAATTAGGCTTTCGCATCGCGACTCAACTTCCGCCCTGCCATCCCGTGAAAGCTCAACCCTCCGGTATTATCTCCTCGTCGCTCGCTCTTTTAACGAGGACCTTTACGAGGACTCGTTTATGTTTCTGAAGCGTCGACATGCGACGTAAACGTATACAAGCAATTCTCCTTTCAGCTTCTCAATCGTAAATTATAGCGCGTTCCCTTCGTAACGAAATTATATTTTTCCGCTAAAGATCGTAACAAAGATATGTAAAACTAAACACTGTTTGAAAGTAGCAGTAGAATTAACAACGATAAAACACACTGTGGTTGTTTTATATATTTTTTTTCTATTCCGTATATCCTAGAAGATAACGCGACGCAGTGGGATGTAGTCGTGCTTGCTGCAAAAAAAAGAGAGGCGAACTTTTCGCGCGGAACTCCAGGGGATGAAGCTCTCTGTCTTGGAAGATGCCGCAGGCGCAGCGGCAAGACGGTTTCTCCATAACAACGTCCGCGTACAAACGCGAGGTATCCTTTTTCCACGTGAGTAACTGTGTGTGTGCATCTCTAGTACTCACTTTTCCATCTGGACTGCATACTTTAATCCCCGCGAGCGAGACTATCAGGAGAACGGGCGTGAATCGATCGCTGTACTGAAACAAACAGGTCAGAAGTCATGTAGCGGCTGTGAATTAAATTTTCACGAATACAATAATATCCATATACATTTGTTTCATTAAAATACAAGTCCGACGTTAATAAAGCTTGAATTTAGGATTTATATACAGGATGCACTCAGCTTTCGAATCTAGCACATACATTAGTGTATATTCAGGATATACATAGAATTTTATGTGATAAAAATAACATTGGAATTATATAAAAATGAGATTTTCCTTACATTTTGGCTGTGTAGCTTACTTTAATAACTTCAAAGATACTCATATCTCAACATTTTTATTTTATAATAAATTATGCAAAAGTTTCATCGTGCGCAATATCGTGATAGGCGATAAACGCATTCACCGAACGGAAAGCAGTCGAGCAAGAGTGCGATAATACGTTTACAATTTTGGTCCATGTATTTAGAAGGGGCCAGTATCCACTTCATCCGAGTTCTCTCTATTGGAAAGATCGAGCCTCCTGCAACTTTGAAGCGGTCGTCCAATTTCGAAATTGAAAAGTTGGCAAGCTACGCGGTATAATTCAGAGAGCGGACTCCATGCAAGAGTGTTTCTCGTCGGAGTCGCGGTTCATTGTCTTGAAAAGCCAAGGTTGATGTTGCTGGAGCCACAAAAGGGGATCTCCGGTATAATTACGGTAACGCACAGGGCGTTGTTCGATAAAGGACGCTGGCACAATCTTTATCTCTTTCCCTCTACGGAACAAATCGTAGATATGGTCTTATGATTTTTATAAATGCACACGGTACATTATAAAAGTCACATTTAGAAAAATCCCTTAAAGTCATACCAAATTCTCGAGCTACCGTGATTATAAATTAACAATACGGAAGAGACGTATAACGTCTTCGACTTCGACATTAACATTTTCGACATCGGCGGTACTCTTGTTTGCGAATGCTCGTAACAAGGCATCTCAATACGATAACTTTAAGGAAGCAAACGACGGCGAGGGCGTAATTTAATGTAATGTACTTCGTGTAGCTTCAAGCAGTCTAAGAGCCCTCGCTTCTCAAGGGACGACAATAATTATGTCTCCTTATTATAAAGATGTCCTACAATACGGAAAGCCTTCCCGTCAACTGGTTTTTTTAATGTCTTTCTGTTTATAACTGGGTTTTCTTTAGCTCAGCTGAATAACAGATATTCAGAATTTAATATGCTACTCTTCGCGCTATCTTTTTTACTTTTTAATATGTTTACCTAAGCAGCACATTCTATCCGCTATAATATTTATATTCCTTTTGTTATTTTAAATAATTATATAATTAAACATAAATAGACAGTGTTTATCGTTGATATAATAATTTCTGATAAAATTGCAAAACTTCTAAAACAATTTTTAATTTCATATTTTTTAGTCTCTTAAATTCTATATATTAAGAAAAAAGCTGGATAATTTATCGGAAATTGAAATTTGACAAGTAGAATATTCGCATGTCAAACAGTAATAGCGTGGCGTTCTGCGAGGCGTATAAAAAGCGGTCGATTCGTTCGAAACAGCTGCTCGAGCGACTTGCTTATACGTTCGTCTTCCGATTCGATACCCATCAGGAGACTACAGATGTAGCATTCACGGTACATGGCGGTTTTTCTCTTTATTACATTTTTTTTTTCTTCTTTCGCCTCTCGTCACCGCTGCTGCTGTCATCATCAAGGAATAACCGAAGCGGCGTCACGACGAGACGAATACGAAACGTCACAGCTCTCGTCGTCAGAGGCATATCCTCTTATTTCTTTCGCACGACAAGATGCATTGTAATAAGATGTCGGAGAATGTGAAAAGTGCGCGTATACATATATCAGACACATGATATGTTCACTAGACTGTTATGGTGGTCGTAGCATTGATTTGTAAATTAAACGGAAAAGATTCTCGTGCTCCAACTGGAAAAATATCTTGATTTAAAAAGAAGCGTTCCAAGTAAACTTCCGAGGAAGGCATTCAACTGCAATATGTAATATTTTTCTCGATTTTCAGGAATGCCAATGACGAGGAATACCCACTCCTTTAAATGAGAATCTTTTTTTCTCTCAAGGCAATTCAAGGTATCTTTTCAAAACTAAATAGCGGAGTCTCTTTAATATCCACGTAATTGCCATATCGCGAATACCTCCTTTCGTGTCTCGTGTCTGCGTGGATGCGGACGATATTCGCCGGGGTTGACATCGCCGTCATTACCGTCCCGACTGAAACGGAGGAAACGATATCCGGCGAAAGTGAGTAAGGTGCACCGCGCGAACTTACGGTTTGTTTAAGGAAACTGCCAAACGCGGTTACAAATACGCGGAAAAGGCGTGGTGGAAAACTCGTCGAGACCGACCTTCGGTCCGCCGAGAACCCGAATCTCAACCCTCGTCGCCATACATCCGCCGACACGGCGGGCGCGGCGGTTGCATCGAATGGCTTCGACCGACACGTCGCGTGCGAAATTTATTCATCGGCTAAAGAACGACGCGCTGCTCAAAGCTTTCAGGCGTCTTTCAGGCGTCTATCTTTAAGCCGCCCTAAGTAATCGTCTTTCAGACAACGATGCTTCTTGGACGTCGTTGTGCCGTTTGAATTTTGATTTCAATTCGTCAGGGGATAACGGCGGACAATAATGATTAGCGTGTGAGACAACAGGCGTTTTCTAACTATAATGTCTCCCAATATAATCTTTATTATCCGTTAGAATTGCTTCATTCCCTGCCGTGTCGCTTCCCTTTCTCTTTGATTCTCATCCGTTGCGCGTTTATCCCTAAAGCAATCGAATTACGCCCGACGTAAGGATGTTATTTAATTATCAACGTCGCTCCCGGACGTGGAAAGCAATTTGCAGGCCGCTGCTCGATTATCTTTATCACGGCTTGCTATCGGCGTGCTAATTACGCTTTAGCGACGCAGACACATGATGATGACGGCAAAAACGACGACGAGATATTACGGCGACACTCTGGTCCCACGATATTAACGCGAAAAAAAAATATTGAATCGCTCCTGACGAGGTGAGATCAAAAAAAGGAAGGAAGAAAAAGGGAAAACCGGAATAAATAGTTACTACACAGAGTTGTGCGACAAGATAACGTGCCCACGTCGCGTCGCTATAAAATGTCCGTAGAAATAACCGGGAATATCGTAATCGTTATGTAAGATTGCAGCGTGGTTGATACAAAATTTTCTTCTCGCGACGAGAGATAGTGGCTAACAAGATTGTAAACAGAAAATCCGTCTAAACAAAGTAGGTGGCGGCAAGGAATAACGAGGAAAACGTCAGGAGACTCGGCACGTTTCTCGAGCGCATTATTAAGGGAATCGGTCCCCCGTCTGAGTATTTCCGCGCGACAGAAGCCCTCCCTCTTCACCCTTCAGCCGTCGCGCGTTTATCTCCTCGTCTCGTCCCGCGCGTTTCTGATTGTCCAGAAAGGGTACGTTCCCATTCTCCCGCTGACGCAATCTTCGATCTCTCTGTGACGTATCCCGAAGGCGGTATCCCGATACGATATGTCTCGGGCATAGCGACGTCTTCCGGAAATGACAGGCGTTCTTACTTTCTTCATTCGTTGAGTGCATCGGAAGAATTATAATATAAAATACGTAATTAGATTTTGCGGATTTATGGATTGATAGCACAATTGCAAATCTAATCATGTATCTTCATTGAGATTCTTCTCGTATTTTTGTTCTATTTGTATTAAATTATATTAAATTATATATACGATTTATATTATATTATATCATATCATATTATATCATATTACATCATATTATATCATATTAAATTACATTATATTACATTATATTACATTATATATTTAGTAGTAAAGTTATTTATATAGCAATATTTATGTATTAGCATTATTTATGTATTTAGCAGTATTTCGCGGGAACTCTGGCGTTATTGATCGCCAAGAACCAATCGATCGCCGTCCGTCGAAGCCAAGCGAGTCAGAAGATTTCGATATGACTTCAAAGTAATCGTGGCAGGAGCGATAGGGGAGAGTGGTTCTTTAGAAAAGGTGCGTGAGGGCTTTTTTTAGCGGATCACCCAGTTCCAATCGATCGTCAATGTAATCTGTTTGGGCCTTGGGGGGTGAGCAGCACTGATATCACTCTGTTTCCAGGAAACAAAATGTGCATCCGCACGAGGTGGGTCTTGCGGTCTAGCTTACGCAAATTCGCCCGTTCGAACCATCGACAAAGACGCTCGCCCCGGCTGCAAAACATCAATCATCCGCCCTGTCATTGAAAATTGAATTCCAGACTTTCGGTAATTCGCCAAATTGGTCTTGCCTCCTCAGATAAAATTTCACGCGCGCGGAGATATTACGCGGGCGTCAATTCTCGTAAAGTTTCGATCGTAATACTGATCGATAATGTATTATAGTGCACCTATAGTACGTTTCGATATGCACGTGGCAATATTCCGTATGCGTAAGTGCTTTTGTCGAGAAAAAAGATCTAAATGTCTTCTATTTCACATTCGGGTATAATCTGAGATCGATGTTGATAGGCGCGAAGAAACCTAAGCAACATAGCACACGCCACAATTTTTTTCCACTCCGCCGCGACGCGATGGCTGTTCCACGAGAGATCGAAAGGAAGAGTGGCCTCTCGGGACTGAGGCTCTTCATCGAATGGTAGAGCAATTGACATAATGAATGCAATTTCATTCATAGCAACACGGAGGACGAGGAGCGTTGTTGCCGGTCGCAAACGACTAACAGCTTGAGGTGGGGCGGAGGGAGTCGTCGCACAAGAGGAAGGAAAATGAAGGCACGAAGCCAGAGAAAAGAAAAACATAAAAAAGAGCAAAACGACCCCCGGTCGCCGGTCGATTGCATTCGCATTATCGAAACGTCGCGTTGATGTTATTATTTACGACGTCGTTAACTCAGACGCGAGGCTTCACATCGCGTGTGTGTACGCGCGTATTAATCCATCTCTTCCATTAATCTTTATCCCGCGCGCGATGGCGTCCTCATAAATATGGATTACGGAAATGCGTATCTCCCTACAGTCGCCGATCCGTTGTCCTCGAGGAGAAATAATCGGTTTCGTTTCCTCGGGAATAATCCCGACGTCGATTCCGATTGTCGTAGCCGTTCGATACGAGTGGCTTACAATGGCGACTCCGCTGAGCACCGTTGTGTTTTCCCATCAGTTTGCCTGGTTCGCCATTCGACATTCGCCATTCGGCAGTCTGCCGCCAGGAGAGGTACCGAACGGGTAACCGTGATATTTGGAGAAAGCTTCGGGGTTCAAGGAGCTTTTGAAGGGCTGACCAGTACTCTCCAGTGCCAGAGAGGGTACGACGAATTCCCCCCCCCCCTCCCCATTTGCAATGGAACCGGAGTCGAGAGCTGGTCTAATATGCTTTAACTCTTCGCCGAACGAGGACGGAACGAGTAGACGACCGGCGGCGAATGCGACGAGGAGGAATGGGTGGCAACGGCTGACGGGGACGATTGGGGATAGAGGAGAAACGCGTGGACGAGGATGGAAGGCACAAATATTCATAATAGGAAGCCGAAGAAATAAGCTGACCCTGCAAACAGCCACTCATTGCCATTGACGGATATTCCGTGCTCGTTAGAAAAGACAGAGAGACAGGCCGCAGACGCGAGGGCAGGGGGATGACATTGAAGGGAATACGGTTTTTATCTCATCCCTCCACTTTCTCTTATTCCTTTCATTGAGTCGGTCCCGAGTCGGTCCAAAGATACATTGAGTTTCTCTTCACGGGCGAATGTTCGGGGAAACAATACTGAACCGTTTATAGTCAATTAACAGACGAGAGCGAAGGTTCGCTCTTAATATGCCTTGCGCTTCACAGAACCTTCGAAAATTCCACAAGAGTGGATAAAAAGGATGAACTGATGTCTTGAGAAGACGTCGCCACAGTAACGACCATTTGAAGCTTTTCTCGAATCTTTAATTTGAAACGCCTGCAAAGGCTCGGAAAACGGTTATAATCACATTTAAATCCAAAAAATAAAGCATTTTGCTCTTTTCTGAGAGGGAGATGTTTTTTCTCTTTCGAAAGAATATAATATGATAATAAGAGTTAATACTGTAAAGCGGAGAAAATGTTTTTCAATACACGCAGCTTTACCACGAATAAATTTCTACCGAATTTATTTGCTTAATTATTTAATGAACGATGACACGAAAAGTATACCTTTGCTATCTATTTGCTATGACAATAGATTCTTAATTCTTAGTAGCATAGATTTTTCAATTGTGTTATTCTATTTAAAATAACGAAGCAAGTGCTTATACAAGAAATTCAAAGAAATAAATTATTAGTTAGAAAATACCATTAACCTCCACAAGTGCCGTATCTGATATTTACTTGCGAACCCTTCGTGTGTATGGTAATGCGGTGACTATTAAAACTTGATAAAGACTAGTTATACCGCATTACATACCTACCGGGGACGGGGAAACAACAAAAGGAATTCCCTCGGAAACGGGTTGAACACACGTCCTTTGATTTATGATCCATTCGAGCCGAAGCACAATGATGAAAGATATGCTCCTTGCGGCAATTTGTCAGTGAATACGAAATCCGGGTAAACTACAACATATTCTTCTTTCATATGTGATCTACTTTTATGCGCCTTCGTATAAAGTACGCGCATGCTTTCTCAGCTGTCTCATCCAGGCGCGATTCGTCCATTCGCTTGGCCGCGTCAGGCTCTACTTATTCTGTCTAAGCGTCTCGTCGACGTATACATAAGTTAATTAATTCGAGTCGAGTAATAATCTCAATTAAATTAAAATCCAAAGATTTAACACTGTGTGAGTATATATATCTTCAACTGTGAAGTACATATCTAATTTCCAGTATTCTTAAGCCCGTTACAATGATATTTAACGTAGCTTATTCAAACAACGCTCAGCTATTCATAACATGAACACATATCGCGGACGAAATCATCTTAACATGTTTTATAGACGCAATCAGTAATACTGTCCCGTTAACATCTCTCAGCTTATTGGGGCTTGATTATCTTCGTGGAAACTTCGTCGCGCGGAGTGACGGCCGCGCCCGTAGATTTATGATCCCTTTTATCGAAGTACAATGATGGAGCATTCGCAGCTCGACGACGATTCGCCGCGTAATTCGAACTCCACGGAGGCCAGAAAATAACTCACCTCACCTACTCGCCGATCCACCTATCCCCCTTTTTTTTCCGCTCTTATGCTTGTTACAAGACACTCCCTCGTTTCTAGAATGGACGGCGATCCGCCGGCGTGGCACGCGTTATTTGTCACCCGCAGACAATGTAAAAATCCCAGAAGCTCGCGCGTCTTTTTTCCAGATGGAATTTCGTCAAGCAAGCTTGATTTATGGACCCGCGCGAGCCCACCAAGTGACCATAAAGCACTCGATGTCCCGGTTATACAGCAATGGAAGAGATTCAACGTGATAAACGACGATGATCGAAAGCCATTAACGTTTTCGTCCTTTCCGATTTATACCGGAAGAAATAAATGCTTTGTCGCGAAAACAACGATACGTAAAAATAACTTATTTATCTTATAATTTACCTCTCTTTTAAAGCATTCAGTTAATTTTATACAATCAATTTAATAAATAATACGCATTGTGCGGTATAGAAAACTTTATTTACGTCCTTTTATCCAACGCTGCATATTTGTATATTTATACCCAATGACTCGGAAAGAACAACAACGGCCAATTGAACAACATTAATTGATCAGTTTGCAATAAACAGCGAGTTTATTAATGTATCCATAAATCACGATCTGAATCAGAATTCTCGCTTGATTACTCTGTTGACTAAGTAGAGCATTATAGGATCCGTATATCTTCGATAATCTGCAGGATGTTCTCCATTTAGCCGACACGAATGCTCCCTTGGGCCACTCTATTTCGCGATCTTGTCCCTTTGGAACTTCGTCTAATAACGTGAGACCATCTCGTGATTCATAGTTCATTGGTCCAGGAATCAAATATTTGAAGAAACCCGCCGTGGCGCGTGATCGAGATAAATACGTTTTTATAAAAAAATACAGTTTTATAAAAAAAAACATCTTTTTAGCATCTAATGCGAAATTTTATTTTAAAATCTGTCCACAGCAAGATCCATCTTTTCCTAATTGCATTAGAATTTTTTAATATTTTAATGATATTGTTATTTGCTTACTCACAAAAGTTAAAATTCGATTCCAATCCTTATATATATTTAGCAACAATCAAGGCTTCTCCTTATCTCATTCTTTCTTTAACAAGATTAGAAAAAACTATTCTATATCGGTCAGAAAGCAAGATTAAATTAACTGCTATAGGAAGAACAAGCTTTGTCGCGTTTACGAGTTTCCCCTCGGCCACTGCCATCCACAAATCGACGATTGCGTGTTCCAGGTTTTTCTGGAAACCCTCGTGTATTAAATCGAGTCGTGGTGTTAATCAAGAACAGAAACTTTTTACGAGGGTTACATCGACGAACGGTGATGGACAAGGGGAACGAACGGCATGAGGATCCAGCATGACGGTCGATCTCCATGCGTATAGGAGGCGAACTGACTGTGCCGGGGAATGGCGAATGATAAAACGGAGAGGGATGATCAAGTGAGTGATCGACTCGAATGGAGGACAGAGGGTGGCCGATATCTCCTTCCATTGCCCGCGGCCAGATTAGATTGGCCTACCCTTCGCCTTCGTCGTCGTCGTCATCGTTGTCGTTGCCGTAGTCGTCGGCGGAGATAGTTCCGTTCCCGGCATCTCCTCCCTTTTTCTTGTCGTGCTCCAATGGAGCCTTTTCGAAGATTACACCTGTGGCTCGTACCACGGCATGGGGTATCAACCGACGCGGAAAGCGCAGGGCGAGCGTGTTCCAAGGGGTTCGATTTTAATTTTCCTTTATCTTCCTTACACGTCGCGATCTTAATACAAATCCGACAAAGATCTCAAGAAAGAAAGCGGTAAGATGATTGCGGGGAGAACGGAAGCTATTCTTCTCTCGCGAGTCAATGACAAAATTGTAAGCGGTAAGCTCGATTGGACATCGCTGGCAATACGGCACCGTCTGTCATTCATAAAAATTTTTTGCGCCAACGTGATTCTATATATTTAGCAATCCCGATGGGTCCGTCAGATTGTCATCAACAGTCTGTTAATTTGCATTAATGCGTTCCGTCAATCAATGCGCCGTTTTCATCAACTTGTCATTCTCGGCTGCCGCGTCGCCCTACTTGTTCGATGGAAACGTCGATTGGATCTTTAAGTAGTACGCGCGTAAGTTTATATACGCATTAGAAAATTTAGCGTTCATATGTAATTTCTAACGAATCAATAATAGAGTACAAAAATTATTTAAGTAATTTGTGCCTCAGGCTTCACGCAACGGATATCGAGATTTAGGCATAAGCTAAAAACCTTAATTTCAATCAGACTCAGAATTGCGGAACGTCCTAGATTCGTTACGCGTAGTCGATTTTGATTGGTAAACGCGCGCATTGTTGAGTTAATGAAATGTTTTGTTCTAAATACGGAGCGTTTGTATATAATGAAATCGCTCTGTAGCAAAGCGCGTCCAACTCGTGACGTAAACCGACGGCTTTCGTGATCCTCGCGCGTGGAATAGCGAACCTATATAAGCTGTGACTGTTTATCGAAACGTCACGTACAGACGACCTATCAAAACCAGAAGCGCGTTGCTTAAGCTCGCTCTCTCTCCTTCCTGTTTCATAATACTTTTACGTTCGGCTTCGGAAACATATATTAAACACACGCGTATATTTACCCGAGATATTTTTGGCGGATGCTCCGAAAATCGCAGAGAGCAATCAACTCCGACTATGGGAGACTATCGCGAATCGGATTTGACCCGCACACAAAATTGCAAATGTAGAATGTAAAAATTTCCTTTATATTAATTGTGCGATAAATAATATTTTGCTACTTCTCGCATTGTTTCAATTTTTTAGAAACTTTTTCTGCAGAAGTTGACTTTATCTTTTCCTAGGGAGTGCGATATGGTTAACCGTGATTGCAAAACTGAGCCCGATCACTGCCGAAGGTTCGAAGTGCGTTGTTTGTTGTTTCGACAAAGCGGTCTTGTCGCTCGTGTTTTTTTTTAACTATGATGCGATATAGTTGTTTCACAGGCAAATGGTTACGAAACCAATCAATGCAATCCGTTCAAATGGAAGGGCAAATGCACAAAGGGCAGAGTGTCCGGGAAAAATTTCGCAATCCTCGAAAAAGACGATGTAAAATTGGCATTTGTGCCCACAATTTCTCCCGGAACGCTTGTAACGCGATGTAACATAACACGTTATTATATCGCAACTATATTCTTTATCTTCATGACAAAATAATTCGTTTTAATTAGACAAAATACTCATAACTAGAAAACAATACGCTATTGTAAAAGCAAATACATTATTGATCTCTTATTGATTAAATCGCGTACGATTTTTAAATTTAGTTTCTAAATTGCTTTTTAGTAGCTCTTCCGTGTCGTTTAAGTTACATATAAATTTCTCTTGACGATGCTGAACATTTTGACGTTTTACTAATTAATTGAACGAGCGCTGCGTAACTTCTGTAAGAAGACTTACGACCACACAATATTCCTTGACATATATTAAATAAGGAAGCGCAGTTTTAAAGGTGGAGTTTCCTCGCAAACTTCTTCTCCGCGAAATTAATCCTTAGATGATGTACATATATTTACTAATTTCGGAAATGCACTCAGATATCATTCCAAATGATACAGCGCAAAGAGATAACATACATACCGCACATAGTATTAAAATGCATGTAGTATTAAACCGGTAAAACTTTGCACGGTAAAACTTCACTCAGATCTGTGTTTAATTATTTTAATAGAATGGACCAACTTTGCTGTTTTCAGTCTCGCAACAGGCTAAAAGAAATTTATTTAAATATTCGCACGTGTTTGCCAGTAAGATAATCCAATGTTAAATAGCTAATTTAACTAATTGTTAAAAGCGTCATCAATTATAAGTATAGCTCGGACAATTCTGCCGTACGACTCGTTTTATATCGGCAAAATTAAATTAATATAATCTTACGCGTTACGACTGAATTTCGTTTTCAGGAAATGAAATGAATTTTGTACAATTTTATAACAACGTAAAATTTCACGACGTATATCGTATTACCAATATCACGTAAAGTTTATTAACCAAAATTACCCCGGCGCTCGAAAATAATTGTAAAAAATAATATCGTCGCAAATAAATCAACTGATTAATCACAATTACGCATAAATGTAAATCACTATTTTTTATAAAAGATAAATAAAATAAATGTACAACGTACAAAATATAATGTATGTACAACGTTCAGAACACATTTAATTATACTACTATATAAAACCATGCACCATATGGAACTCTGTGGTTCAAAAAATACTGATATTAAATTTCCGTAATTTATATTAAACTTTAAATTTAATTTATTCAACCAAAGCTTTACTCATTACTGAATTGGTTTTGCGGCAGGTTAATTCGCTCTAGCATAATACCGTCTGTATATTTTCGCGATAATATCGCATTTACGGAAAAATTGGAATGTAAACTCCGATTACAAACCGGTAACGAATCTCGATTTATTTTATTTCCGACCATTCTGACGTTTATCTACGTTTAATGTATGTATACAATTGAATGCGTCCGGCGCATCCGCATTCACGAGGATATTTCGCGACATTTCGATTTTTTTCGGCCATTGCGAAGGTGATTATTAAACCGTGCAAATATCAGAACACAAATATAATTTTTTGGAAAGTATTACGGAGAAATTTGACAATATTGCAGAGAAATCTGACCGATGAATTTGAGCGCGCCGAAACATTAACTCTGCCGTAAAGCTCATACGCATGTAAAAATCATACACGTACGAACCATTTATGTCAATGGGAGATATTTGTGAAAAGTGAATTAATTTTCACCAGATACTACATTCCGCGCTCGCTTTTGCGAGAGAACAGACGACTGTCATACTAACGAATCGCGAAACGATCGCGCGGTCGGTGCGCCCGGCAGTGTTCGTGCGAGTCTTTCATTTTTAATTGGGTTACTCAAACTAATTAATTCTCGGGCGGGAGCGAGAGAGCGGAGAGCGGCTCTCATTAACAGAGACGCGAGGGACACAGGAAAATTAACAGTGGAAAAAGTTATTGACGGACAGCAGCACGTCGGTAATTTATAATATGCGTAAATGGATGGCGCGCGCGAAATACTTTCCCTGTCTCTCTTTCTCTTTCGCTTTTACCGCGATACTTTTTTTTTCACTTTTTTCAAGCTCCACTCGTGGATGCCGATTGATTAGTTTCGTTCTCAGTTCTCACGCACGGACACATTCCTCTCTTTCGTATACGTGGCGTCCTAATGACAGTCGCTATTTGTTCACAGTCTCCACAGATTAGAGTCAGACGGTTTAATTATGCACCGAAGCACGACACCGTTTGCCTCGACAGCGGTTACGGTGTAGCGATCGCGTTTCATATC
This sequence comes from Temnothorax curvispinosus, assembly GCF_003070985.1. Lineage (NCBI taxonomy): Eukaryota > Metazoa > Arthropoda > Insecta > Hymenoptera > Formicidae > Temnothorax > Temnothorax curvispinosus. Next base: position 913,411 of record NW_020214913.1, on the reverse strand, counting down.
GCGAATTATAGCGATCTTTCTTTCAGGATGGATATCAAAACTCTTTTCACGTCGTAAATCGTTTGTCGCTTCTCTTTTAAGTATCTCTTCTTGTTCCGGATATTATATTGCAAAACGGATAGACATTTTTATCAAAAAGAAGCATTTATTAATCAAATTTATTAATTCGTAAAACGAAACAATGTTTTGCAACGATTTTGTCGCGTCTCTTCCCTCGTCTCGAGATATTGCATTACAGGCATTCTGTATGCAAGCTAATAACTACGTAAACGCGCGAGGGAAAAATTTCACTTTAATGTAAATTTATATATAAAGGCAAACAAGGGACATATGAAAGAGCGTCGTGAAGTCATTATTATGGATCTTGAAGAGACAAAGTCGTGTAACAAAGGAAGGTTAATTAGAGTTGCTGTGAACGGAGTAGCGCGGAGAATAAATTCAGAGTAGCAAAATAATTGAAGTGTTTTAATATCCTTTATGCAATCCGAATCATTTTGTCGATCACGCAGTACAAAATAACAATAAAAACGTTTTCAAAAAGTAGAACAAAAAAGAATTAAAATACGAAACATTTTACAGCGCCGCGATTTGAACCTATTTTTTTTTTATAGACATACAGCTCTTTTGCTGATGTATCGAGGAAAATAAGAGAGAGATGTATAGAATAAATCGTTTTTAACACAAATTGCAAATCTACTGAACGAATGTTATCGGGGTGTCGCGTCGATTGTTTTCGAGAAATTTAAAACGGTACTTATCGACTTACGATTTTGGCATACATATCGAAATTGTACAACGCACGGTCAAAATGGAAACGTTTCTTACCTCTTCGATTTTTCGGAGTATTACGACACGATCGATAATAGATACAGCCGATCGATTACGATTCACGACGAGAACAGCACCGTTGAGGGAGTTGACTATATACCACGCTCTTATCAAGGAAGAGCGATCGCGAAACGCGTGAAATCAGGCTGCTCTGGAACGTGATACGCGTTTGGCTTGTCGGACGCGACTGACACAGCACCGTGTTGCGCCACGTGGGCTCCAACCACCCCTTGAAAAGCTTTACGAGCGCAGAGGGGGTAGAGGATCATGCGCGGTGCTCGGCTCCGTCTGCTTCGAATCAATCTCTTCTACTATATTTTGCTTCGTTCACTTTGTCTTGCTAATCGTGTAATTAGCAATATTTCGTTACCCCATCATCGATTTAAAACCGCCTTCTAATATGTCTCTCCTAATTTGATGTATAATCTTTATAAACGCGCGAGAGACGATAAAAAATAAATCTTAAAAGATGCGAATACGTGGGAGATCGCCATCGAAATGAAAAAAGGCGCAAGCTCAGAGAGAAGTATTGAAAATAATTTTTGAGAAAGACTCGCTCGAACCGTTACAATATCGAGTTTCTCGATGTAATTCAGACTGCAACGGCTTCTTGTCCGATCGTTGGGGGAAGACATAAACATAGCCATTATCCTAATTAGTACTTCGTAAACCCAAGTGGCCAATAACTGTCTGGTGGCCAATAACTACGACCCTATTACATTTACCTTATATACGAGCAGCCAAATAGTTCCAATATCCCAAGAACTCGCTACTATTATAATATATTTGTATTTTGCACGATTAGACGGAACATTCAGGAATAGTAGAAATGCAGCGTATAGTTGTATAGTGTATACATACAATTTGAATTATTCCTTAAAAAAAATTACGATAAGCGATCACGCTTCTCATAATTTTTCTCGTTGAGAAAAAATGGGTTGCAAACTTCAGACAAACGCTAGGCATGACATCGTCAAACTATATCGATTATAATCTGTGCGAGGTGAAACAATAACGTGAGCGTAGCTGAATTACGTGGCGCGTTCCGGAGATTAATCGTTCCGCTTGTCAGTCTCGACGCGTCAAAACGTACGTCTCTCATAAACCCGGAAACCCGCGTACGCGCATATTACATCGGTGCTCGCTCCGAGAGTCTTGGTCTCCGACAATCTCCCCCCCCCCCGTTACTTCCTTCTCAGCCTTTTGCCTGGTCCCGACGTTTGCAGCATGCCGAGCCCGTAAACTCATCCCACGTCTCACCCGTCCGAAGAACAGGGGTGGATGGCGGCGCGATGTTTACATTTCAATTATCCAACGTTTCACTCTGCGCCATTATTAGTATTTGCATCATTTAGCAGGCGCAGGAACGTGCCTCAGCACCGACTCGAGCGCTTCGTCTGGTTTCAGAATAGTTAGAGGGAGGTGAATTCGCGGGCGCGCGTCAAGGATACGAATCGGTTGGTTATCCAACGATCCGCGCGAACAATTACCCGAGCGTGAAAGTGGAACTTGCTCTGAATTTGAATCAGTTATTTACAATCGACACGTTCGAGTGTAAAACAGCGGCGGCCGACAGAATCGTCGCCGGATAAATTTCCCGTACTTTGGCGATTTTGCGCTTTATATTTGATATCATTACGACGATCGAAGTAGACGACCGTTTTGGACAATGATCAGAATCAATTTTTCGTTTTAAGACCACTGACTATTGTAACCGCGACAATACGAGAAAGTATAAAACGCGAGATCGTCCAATATCCCACTGGGGAAACTAAGGCTTAAGTTCTGTGAACGACCGGAAGAATCTGTAATGGTGGAGGAAAGAATGGTTAGTCTGAGAAACTCCAGGGAATATCGGTAAGATAAAAGACACGTTGTTCCCTCTTGTTCTATCGGCGGAAATGGGGATCCTCGAAAACTGCCGTTAGCCGTTCTATCAGCGAACTTTACGATGACATCAATGAGGCCACTATTCTGATATTGACCAGCTCTTTATCTCTCATTTCTATTGGCTTACTGCCGAAATAAAACGTTGTCCAGCGTGTCGACGATTGTTTTAATCTCCCCCAACTTAAACGAATAACGGATGCGTGATAATATCATTTCATCAAGTTGCTAAACTTGATCAGTCGATATCGCGAGGTACCACATCTTTGCTAATTTTCTTTATCTACTGTATGCTTGTCTTATTTTTATATTTTGCGTTTAATAATAAATATGCGTGTCACAAAAAATTTGTTGTAAAAAACTAGGTTCTAAAGATAGTATTTGGTAGTACATTTGGGAAGAATTTGACTGTCGGCCTCGCTGTCGTGATCCTCGGCGGTGACGCGACGCAATGACTTCACAAGGATGCAACATTGAATCGCTGTATCATCGACCGCCGCCGTCCCTGAAATTTGAATGGGCAAACTTGTCTCCCTCCGTCGCAGTTCTAGTTAGGACATCTTCCTCCGCAGCCACCCGTCTCTACTCGGAGTTCGTGAATATCTGATCATCGAAGAGACGAATCGTCCGCATGGCCATTCAGTAACTGCACTTTGCGCGGTCTGAGGTCTGATAAAGCGGCAGTGCGGGTCAAAAGGAACATACGGGGAGGACATGTTTACCAACGCTATCTCTACACAATACAAGAATGAATCTTCCTGCTATTTCGTGATATAAACTGTAATCGCGACTGGAATTGCAACAGAAAGGTCGGCTACGTCATTTTTTTTCATATAATTTCATGCAATGTTTTATGCAACAAAGATGTAAAATGTTGCTAATATATAGCGGAATTTACATTTATTTTAATATAATTTTCCATCATAAATTTTTGTATTAAACTCGATTAAACTTTAACTATAAAACAATCTCATTGTTTTCCATGAATAATTATTAATATGTATGCGTATGTGTAAAAAAAAATAAATAAATAACGAAAACATTCTATGCAAATTGGCTTT
>NW_020214913.1:849094-909625 GCF_003070985.1 Temnothorax curvispinosus | reverse complement strand
TAATATAATTTTTGTTGTATAATTTTGTTAATTTAATAACACGATGTTCTATTTTAAAAAAATGCTATTTCTCGATCAAATCAGTATGCTCAAAATTGTATGTGTGAAATGTCTTTCAAGGACAATGGACTAGACCACGTTATCACCATTCATCGTGCGATATATATTGCACCGGCGCTCTTTAAACCTTTTAAGTCGGCAACACGCTGTCGTACCGCCAACTGGAATGGAAAGGCTCTTAGCAGGTGCTTTAGGTGGGCGTGTTCAACCACGATATAGTACCTTTTAACCGCGGAAACGGTAGAAAGCACAACTACGACCTGTCGACCCCCCTTTCCTTCTCTTTTTATCCTCACCTTTCCTTTCTTTCATTGCATCCGACCACAAGCGAGGAACAAAATTTCCCCGATTCTTTTTACACTCGCAGCGTGTAATAAATAAATTTCTAAATACGTTTCGGAAACAGAGACAATTGCGGTTTACCTCAAAGAATCCGAGTCATATTCGCCTTTTCTTTTTATTGTGCATTTAGCACTTTTAAGCATTACGTATGTATGTATGTCATTTCGTTTATAACGTATGCAGGCGTATATATTTACTTCTTGAATACGTGCCAGTTTAAAAGCCGGAAACATTCCGCGCGAAAAGTCCAAATGCGAATCATATCCGGCCGAAAGAAATTCACGAAAAAGTCAGTGCTCTAAATATTACAACCCCCTTTGCTCGAACGAAAGCCGTCACGTTGGACCTTTCGCGTGCGTACAAGGCGTTCTAACATCCACGATGCGCTATGCGCGGAAACCCCGTGGCTCGCCATAAAGAAAATCCGTGACGGGTCTAGCTTCCGGCTTTTCTCCAGAAATGTCCCCTCCTCTTTCGCCACGCCGTACGTCTTTCTCCAAAAAGTATCGCTTCTGGCACCGACCTGCTGCCGTACCCCAGCCCCCTTGCATACTGAACGTATGTACGTCATCCCCTTCCGCACAGCGGGACGCGAGATACGCCCTTCGATCGGCTTGTCTTCGCTTTCCAATGGCAAAAATGCGCCCTCGAATAGCTTTGAAAGACGTATTTTAAATTTTAACATCGAGATCTGCCGCAAGACGAGCCTTTTCCGCGAATTTCTCTCGCTTTAAATTTTCTTTCATTTCAGAATTCAAGAAAGACAGGCGAATCAGCTTTTGCGTTTTTATGGACGTAACTGTTTATTAATAGAGTCTATTCAATAATATTATTTTAAAATAGAACTCCGAGATGACCGGACCAAAGCGACTGGACTGACAACGCCACGTTACGTGAAGGACGATGTGATTAGTCAAAAGCATACATGGTGTCGCGTGTTAGCCTTTCGTAAATATTTAATGACACGTTCTCTGGTGCCCACGGTCAATCAGCCAACAAGAAGAACTGGTTTAGTTATGGCGCGGCAGATGAGATAATTATTGGCGATGATCGGTACCTACTGCGAGACGCGATGAATTTGCAATAATCGCTCAAATTGCTGTGTGGGATCAAAAAGAAAAAGCGGGAAAAACAACTGCATTTTGTCGGCTTAATTATACCGGTTTGATTGTCTGGAAATTACCACGATTGAACTGCTATTTTGATCGATCAACGTCGTGAACACGATAGGGAATCATCGAATAACACCTTAATTTATCAAATAATTATAGAGAATCATATGAAAACTTTCTTGTCTGAGATACGAGTTATACGATTGTTTCTTAGTGCTAAAACTTTGATGCTAGAAATTTGTTTACACTTTTCTGTGATTATTTCTACGTTAGAACAATAAGGAAGAGAATAATATTGCAGTATTTTCCGTGATTTAATGAAGAGGATAATAACAATATAATTTCTGTTTTCGAAAACACGTGAGAGAGAAGGTTATTTTAACATTATTAAATTTTATAATCTTCATTTTCCCCACTTCCAGATATACATTTACGAATATGCAAAATATGAAACGTCGCGAATATATTTGATTATACATCACATTATATATCAGTTTATTTGAAATTAAATGTACGGGCAAAACAAATTAATAACACGCATCGTTGCGAGAGTGTACGTATCAATATCCGCTGCAATCCAATTTTACTAATCCATTGTTTGTCTGAAATTCAATTACTGATAAATCATACAAGTCCATCTGGGCTTTTCGAAAAAGCCAGAAATTCATTGTTGACGATGTAAAATCAAATCGTAACTCGAGATCTCTTTGTACCGTTGCATGCACACATGATCCCGATATGAGAATATCGCCGTTTCCCCTACAGTTTTCCTTGAAACTGCACCGAGCTAACACCGGGCAAGAAGTTTTCTCCTTTCCGAGACTACTCGGTATGAGTTACAAGAAGAAAAACGTGCGGAAGAACGGACGCGAATGGAACTGCCGCAACGACGGCAGAGTTTCACCGTAATATTCGAGATCATTTGAGATACTTTCAAAGGATGGGCTCGTGTCCAGCAAGCGAAAGAGAGAAAAGGAAGGAAAAATAGTACAGACATCGCGTTCCGATCTCCATTCCGAGAAGGGACTTGCGCGATGTATCCACGTGGTTCCTTCTGCGCGTCTATGTATTTCATCTTTCGTACGAATGCAGAGTGCTCGCAGGTTTGCAAATCAATACCGAGCTTCGTTCGCAAACTATCCGTTGGATATTTTTTACTCGGTAATACTATTATCGCTCTGTTCAATTAAATAATATAATATCACAAGCTCTCTCTATTATTGGCGCGCTCCTGCCGCTAAAATAGGTATCTATTTCTTCCGTATCTCGCGTATTTCAGTGTTCTATTATCGTGATCTCGTGTCACTCAACAGGATTTATTTAATCAAAGTTTGTTTTGCTACAATAGTTCTTTCTATCGAGTTATATTTTTAACGTGTCGTATTATTTAACATATTTATGGTAATAAAATCTCATGACTATAAATTTTTTAAATCTTATCTTATATTTATAGATTAGGTAGTAGATACATCGCATAACTCTCTTTCTCCAATTCATAAATTATTTTCGTAGAAATTCAATTTCTTTGCAAAAATATATTACTGAAAAATAAGAAAATTGCACAATATTAAGAATAACCAAACAACTGTGACTAGGCAGAAATGAAAAATTAATGAATATTCCATGAATAAAAATTGCGGTTTCACTTTGTCTATGCTTGCTTTATCCTTGCCTTATCCTTTAAGCTTCGCCCTTCTGAACCACCGCTCTTCGCCCGGCCTGCTGTTTCTCTTTTCGCGTTTGTCAGAGGCAATGACAGGATATTAAAGTAGGAACAACGCGTAGACTGCAGACTGTAAATATCCGGTGGTGCTCGGCTTGCCTGACGTTCACAGTGAACAGGCGGATAAACCTACGCCAGCAAAAGGATTCCCAACGAGCCGGACATGGGCGGCCGCTGTCCGTATGGAAATGCACCGCAGAGTTTATTGCACGCTGGCTATGAAGCGCCGGTTGAGATAATAGCGTTGATGAGGAAGATATAAATTACTTGATGCTGCGAATAAGTGACAAAGACGGCATACGGCCGTTATCCTTCTCCTGCGTTGGCGTACGCGTATTGCGCGAGTTACTCGACCGACTGCCTGATTGATTGAATACACTTCGCGATAAGAAGTACCGTTGCAGCAGTAATCGACGCAATAATTATTTTAATCCTTTCGCCCAGGTCGCTATTTTTGAAATTTTAATTTAGAACCGATTAATTCTTCTTTAAATAAAATGAAGAATAAAATATAGGACAAAGTTTCCGATGTGAAAAATTCGAAAATTGCACACTTTCTTATTATTATATGTTAATTAAAAGTTTTACAAGAGATCCTTTATTCCTTGTCGGAGCAGCCGCAAAGTAACTTCTCGAAAATTTAGAGCTCTAATATAGAGAGACTACGGGAGAATTTATGAATCTCAATGACGAGAGAAGCAATATCGCGTGGCTATTCTTTATTGTAGCTAATAAAGAAAGTCTTAGAACGGCCCAGGTTTATGCGGAAGTCACCTTTTCTTATTCGGGATTAAGTCATTTTTCTTTCTCGGGAATCGACTCGCGGACATTATAATTGTTGAAATCCGATACCGGAAGCGTATAATTTAATCTTCCTGAATGAATCCTTGAAATAACGAACAACTAAAATTACAGACTCAATTCAGACATAATTAATTAGACTGTCTATTTTAGTTTAAATTTTCAATTGTAATGTAAATAACAAAGACAAGCACGGTTAATTAAAAAATTAAATATGTAAACTCTAGATACGTTTATGGTAAAACGCGCTGAGGTGGAAAAATAAAGGAAAATGTTTCTTTTAAAGAAAATTTTGTTCCTCAACTTATTAACTTTTTTTCCTCCCTACCTAAAAATTCGAAAAATTTTGTAAGAGAGGTACTGTGTCCACAGGGTTTACAGGAAAAACCTCTCTCTCTAGACGAGCATATTCTGCCTGATATAGCTATATCGAGCAGGACGATTTCTACATCGCCGAGCAAAACGAGCGTAACCGATGTCTGCCAGGAATAGTTGGAACCACATCGAGTGTGAAAATATTTGGAACCGTAGAAAAGGCTCTTTGACTTTGACCTGAATCGAGCATCTCTCGATTTTCTGCGTCTCGGAAGAAAACCTTGCTTGCCCATGAAGGAGGAAAGGGGTAGGATGAATGGGATATGAGAAGGCCGAAGGGAGAATAGAGAGAAGGAGCGAAGGGTGAAGGAGAGGGGAAAATACCGTAAGCGCTGTAGAGACTCCATCGGTAGTCTGGCTGGTGGATTCTCTCGTAAAAGTGAGCCCGGGAGAGTAATAAAAAGAGCGACAGATAAGCCGCTTCGTATTGCCTTTCGATCGATGGCGTGTTGCATTGACGTACGTGCCGAGTGAGCTCGTGCCGAACACTTCTCGGTGATAATCCTCGAATTCCTTGCCAATACGTTTCTGTAATCTACGACTGAGAATATCCGCACGGTGAGTGTTTCGCTGCGGTAGAGCGAGTTAACTTGGCGATTCTTTTTCCTCTCTTTTCTTCCCTCTTTCCTTCTCAGTTTCTCCCAAATAATTGGTGGGCAACGAAAGACTCCGCCTTTTCAAACCGAATTTACTTAAAACTTCCACTCCGCGGATTAATCCACTTTTGCATAAACAGCGTCCACTTAGAGCATCTTTCAGTTCCGACGATGTCCGGCGTTGCTAAACTTTTTTGCGTCAAAAGCCCACTCTCGTCGCATCTGCATCTACATCACCAATACGCTCGCACGACTCGCGTTCGTGCTCAACGCACTCGTGTCTCGGGACCAAGAAACGAAAAAGAGGGGAGAAGGGCAATTCGCACACACGTTCAACGAAGGAGTTCAACGACCTGCGGGAATGCCAGGGCACCGGCAGGCTATCGTTTTAAACCGTGTTCGGCAATCTCGTAAGACCCGCCGCCGCCGTATGTGGAGGCGCGTACTTTTGATAACGGCGACCCCACGGAAGGGATTACGGGGAGATCGGTGGCGAGCTTCGCGAGCGGGATGAAGGGACGGTATGGGGGCGCACAAAACGGGCATTGAAACCGATGTATAATTTCGACGAGCTCGATGCTGCAGGAAGCGGAAAAATGCACTTTGTCACTATCGTCGCGCTGTCACAATCGCGGCCGTGCGATCATATTCGCAACGGTCGCAACATTCGAAATTCACGCCTGCCAGAGTTTGTGCAGACGTTTAATCGGTACGGTCGGTTCGTTGCGGATTGTACATGACCCATATGCAGCAACGGCGTCCTCGACGTTGTCGGCGACTGTCCGGTAAACCGATACCGAAACCGCACCGTCGTAAATGTGGCAAGGCGGAAAGTGTGAGTACGGATAGATCGATTTTCCACGATTCTCTGTGGTGGTTTCGCGGTGAATCGTAATTTGAGGATGAACCGGTTAAACGTGATTTTCGCTCTTTGTACTCCGAAGGCTGCGAGTCAACTTCATCGTACAAGTTAAATTTCAAAGATCCGAAAAATAGTCGAGCAGCGCATCGTCCCGGATTTCATCCTTCTCCTCTCGTTTTCGCGAGGATCACACTTTCACAAAACAATCGGTGGTAGAACAACGGCGTTAAGGGATTTCTAGTAATTAGCGTGTAGCGCGAGCTCGCGGAAGATTAGACTATTGTCGTTTTTCTTTATTTTTAACTCCCCCCGTGATAAAAGAGTATCCCGGAATATCGAAGAGAGAAAGAAAGCAAGTGAAAGAGGTCGACGACTACGCATCCCCGAAATCAATATGGATACCTACACGTCTGCGATATACCCCGCACGTGCTCTCGCGCGTTTCGGGACCTTTCACCGTGTCTATAGGGTGGTCAACGTGTCAGGGGTGGAAAGACACCCTTCTCCGTGACAAACTGCCCCATACGTCGTGATCCACGAAACGAAAGCGACGCTTCTATGTCATTGACCACCGTGACAAATTTCTACTCGTGTATATCCATTATTTACCCTCGGTTCACTGATGTACGATTACAAAATTATTCCGTGCGTGTGTAACGATGCGGAAAGATATATTTTGTTGCAATACTAGACATTTACAAATCTTCAGTAAACGCATTCAAATAATTCAGTTGGTGTAGATATTAATATTTTGATCGTCAGGGAATTTAAAGAGAAAAATACAAGCTTAATGAATCATAAATGGATCAATCAATTTGCATCGTTTTAAAGCATAAACTTGTGTAATATAAATTCAGTCTATTGTCGTTCAGATTTTATACAAATGATTTCCGATTGTTTGCTGTCGCAGGCACTTTCGGATGCATACCTCAAGATCGTATTTCTTTGACACGACTGCCTTTGTCATAGCTTTAATAACTTAGCAAGACAGAAACCTGAGAAGAAGAAACCGATGGTATGTCAATACATCATGCTGCTGTAGAATGCGTTTATTGGATTTTTTCCGATTAAATTACATTCCACGATGGCTCATCGATTTGATTTTGAATTTTAATAGCGCGGTCGCGATTTCTTTGAATCTCATCTTATACTCTATCGCAAAATTAAACACATTTAATAACTATTATAATATTTAAAAATTTAATAATTATAACAACAATATAAAAATAAAGCTTATACAGTATTTCAATTTGTAATGGCAATACGTTTGATGAAAAAATAATGGGTATTTCAAAATTCGTGCGTAACTTTGAAAGAGGGCTATTTCAGGTAAAATGATTTTTCGGTACGATGTATTTCCGTTAATCGACCGTGCCGGTACAATGTGTCCCAGCTGGATATCTCGCGAAAAAAATTCGGACCACTGTTTGACACCCCGTGAAAGCGTCTCATGTAATTGGCAATTAAAGCAGATGGCTTTGACAACCTATCCACTCCGCGACACTTGAAATTCGTATGTGCTAAAGAGAACGACGGAATTATCCGCGCAAATGTTCTAACTTCGTCAAATAAATTTCTGTTTATTCGCACTACCATTTTTTTTTGTTAAACTCCCGCGAGGGAAATGCCATTGAATGATTTTGTTTCAATTTAAATTCGGGATAAAGGCCTCGAAAGTCCCTTTAAACGATTGCCGCTGCGAATTTTCGTTTTGCTGTAGAAAAATGTCCTTTGAGCAGGGAAACGAAATACGATAAAAACTCCAGACAATTTTCACGATAGTTGTTTTTGGTTTACTACCGTTTTAGATACATCCAATGTTTCAAAAAATTTTTCACAAAAATGTGATTACTTTAAATGACGAGAAAAGATCCCATTATTACAATATTCGTGTAAATTTACAAGATATACATAACAATTAATTTGTAAATATTTTTAGACGATTTCAACAAGACAAATATAAAAACAAAATTAATTTTCTTTAGATTTTATGAATGTCTTGCATTAAATTTAAAAATATGTTATAATTCCATGTACAATACATTGTCACTTCTCCAGCTTTAAAAGTACAACAGGAGGAAAACGATATATATCCCTTCTCTTTTACCATTTTGAGTCAAAAGATTTACTCGAGACGACCATGTAATATTTTATTATTCTCGAATTTTTATGACTAATAAAAAGTCAGAGGATTATCTCATTATAAGAACCGATACAAACTGCCGGAGTTGCTTTAAGTTAAATATTGCCTAGTTTTTTAAATAAAAGTTAAACTTGCCATAAAAGGCTTGAATCTATTGAATAATGTATTATTTACACGAATAAAGTTTATTCACCGAATTAATTTGATCTCTCAATTAACAAATAACGTTCACGCTTGTAGTCAACATGTAAATATAAATGCATAGTTATTAAAATAAATCAATTATCAATAAATTAATAATCGTCTTGATCAAAAAATAAAGTTATAAAAATTAACAAAAAGGTTACAGAAGAAAAGAGAAAAATAAATAAATCAAAGCGCCTGAGAAAAATGTAATTTAATCTCACATCATAAACTAAAGACTAAAGTCTCTTTTTAGAAAAAAAAATTTTTTTTTTGTAAAATTTAGTAAAAGGAGGAATCCGTGATGATTAGTCGCATTAATAAAATTTCGTATTTTACATGCTGTTGTGATTGTAGCACAAAACAGGGAAATATACCAACACCCGACTGGCATCAGTAGGCGACCGGCGAAGCGTCTCTTAACCAACCGAGCGTGATTTTCGCCTCATTTACGGTGGCCGTATAAATATAAATGTTGCAGGGGTGAGACGAGATATACGCGCATTTACGGCGTGTTACACTAAACGCTTCTTTGAAAGTCTGATCTTCCACGATGGAGTACAACAATAGGGACGATTTGCGAAAGTGCGCATTGAGTGGGAACGATCTGAACACGGGGAGACAAGTGACTCGTCGAATTTACGACTCATTACATTAGAGATTACTCGTATCCTCTCATTTCGAACGAATTCGATTACCACAAATCTACAACTTTATTTATAAGCAAAAAAGACCGAATCTATTATTATACAAGAGATCACAAATGATTTTTTTTATAGACAAAATAAGTCGGAGATAATTATTCTGTTTTTCTTTCGATATCGCATCAAATTATTGAAAGTACCTCATAAAAATATCCGATTAATTCTTTATCTGCAATAATTTCTGCAATAAGAGACATTAAACAATTAAATAATATTAAATAATTCAAACTCTCTTACTTCTGTAACACTTTTCCTTTCACTACACAAACCCTCAAGAATATGGATTCAAGAATATGGATGGTACATTAATTAAAGTCCTAATTAGCAGAAGACATAATGCTCATCAGAATTTCCTCACAATAATATACTCAGCTTGCATTTAAATCGGCTAATTAACAATTATAGTAAAGACCTAAAGAGCATATCAACACAATGTATCAGTACATCTCCGTTATTTACAATAGAAGGAAGAAAAAAGACATACAATAAGAACGCCAATGCATTTAATTTTAACCGTTGGCAACTATTCAAGTAAAATTGACCAAAACGAGCGTGGCGCGCGTACACTCTAATGAAGTAGTATCACGGGAAAAGTAGCAACGCGCGTTCTTATACACGCAGGCTACTCGACACGCACACCTGTGCACACATACGTATGGAGATTAAGTAGGAACTTCCTGGCACGAGTTATTCTCGGTCGTAGGTAAACATATTCAACTCCGGCGAAACTCAAAGCCGAAATTTTGCTGATCCGTTCAGGTACGAGAGTCATTACTAGATTTACAGTAATAGCGTAGCTTAGAATAATAATCCCCCCTAACATGAGAGCCGTTTTGATTCCTTTGCCATATGGCATTCATGCATCTGTTCGAGCTAATTACGAAATGTATTTGCCGTTGATTGCAATTGATGCCAAGCATTAAAACGGATGGAATAAGCCTCCCATCAATGAGCGTCATCATGCGTCGTTATTTACGATATTCCATTATACCTCAGAGGCGATCGTAAAACACAATGGATCGGGATAACGGCGGTTTTTTTTTTAAGTAATATCTAAATGTCTTAAGAGATTGTAAGTGAGGATCTAAGTACACGGTTTTACGCTCATCTCGTATACACATCTTTCGTAATGTCGAGATCGCGCGACGATTTGAATATAAAACTGGTGAATTCATCATGCATGCAAAACGGGAAAACAAACAGGGCGAAAATGGGACCGGTGGTATATGCCGCGCCATTATCCTAGGATCTTATTGCTTCTTATTATGCGAAGAGACGCTCTAGAATAATTCGTCTTGCCGCGCATTACCGGAAGGAGCAGGTTTTGCTATCCCCGGAAGGAAAACAATGTTACCTTGCAGACATAATTTGTCATTTCTCGCAATCATAATGATAATCATATTCTCGTAGGGGGTGGATGCTAAATTAGAAATAGTTTTCAGCACACGAACAGAATTAGGGGAGAGGCACTTACCCTGAGGATCTCCAATTGGGAGCGCACAAATTCCGCGCGGCTGGCAATGTCGGGAACCGCCACAGGAAACGAACCCATGTACTGCGACAGAAAGAACTCCGTATTAGAAGCGATGCATGAGAAAAGTTTCCTCGAGTGTAGTTTCCGCTTTCGAAAAACTTTAGAGATGTTAAATAAGGGCGGCTGCTGACAAAAAGAATTTCACTTCTTTTCCAGCAATACAAATGAAGTCAAAATTCTTTCCGAGAAGCGCATGTTTAGTATACCACTGTAATCGAATATTCTCACGAATAGGCTGCTATTTTCTTGCGTGTTTAATATATATAAATATTTTTTACGCTCTCTCTAATGTGTTTATTATACGCTCGCCGAGAAATAATTATCAGCTCGTCGACGCAACCGTGCTTCGAAGGGTCACAACCCAACCCGGCGGGTGGCCGTCAGACAACGACATCACATATAGCGGGAAAACTATACCGCCACGCACACGCCGTTGGAGAACAATAAAGGCAGACCTGGCCTACGACAAGAATTTAATTTCCTTTTTCCGTTTCGAGGACATCCGTACACCGGAACGCGACTCCCTCCCCTCCCCTCTCCTCCCCATCTCCCGCAGACCCGCCATTTCCTTTCAATAGTCAATTTGGCTGGCGATCATCCCTGCTCTCACGCGTCGAGACGAAATTTGGAAAATTTCGTTTCTACCCTCGATCGAGAGGCAACTGCTTTTCTCTCGGCTCAAAGGGAGGCTATCCGACGAGGGCTTCTTAGAAAATTTTTTACCGATTTCGCGTTTCCTCTGTATATTATCGATGCCGTATAGGGAAGCGTATGGCAATACAAACGAGATTTAGAAATATATTTGATTGATCACAGCGATTTGATCTTTGTTAAATAAATTGGCTTTACGTAGTTGGTTCATTTTTTCCAACGATGTCTTGCGCTGGTAGAAAAAAAAAACAAAATTGAAAAAATATTCTTGATAAATAAGTTCGAAAGACTCGTATTTTCGGTATGAGAATATCTCTTGCCTGGTCAAACGGGTCGCGCGCCGATTATGTGGTCGATAAAAATAGCGACCCTCCAAACACGATAAATAAAAGTATACGGGGGATGGATTCTAGGGACGTAATAAATAACGATACCTAACGCAATTATGTGCTCACGGTACGCGGACACATATTTCTTTTTCATATAAAACCACAGCAAGAATACCGAAGCTCTATAAGGTATTTGCGAATAACGAAAGATAGATTAACTTAATAAAGTTTCACGAATGAATTAATACGTAATAGAGGGAAAATTCGGGAAAGAAAATTACGAATTGAAGTATAGCAGAATATAATGCGTTTGATTTACGATTCCGCCGCGGTTTCCGCGCTGGTGAATTTTTCCTAGCTGGCAGTATTTTGATCGGTAGATTCGTACCGCAATATAATCCGGGTTTTAATCCTCCCGGATGATTCTCATTGTTGTGTTTCATCGAACTTGTCTCTGAGAGGATCTCCTCCCGGAATCGCTGGGATTTTCCTGAATTATTATGCCACTGCGCAGAAGGGCTGGAATACTCACCGAGAGAGAATTCCATAGGGGATGGATGTTTTATAAAAATATTGGGGTGGATGAGCTCTTATTATTATGAAAACGTGAAATTGCCTCTTTTTCCTAATTATTCATAGGTCAATATTGGAAAGCAAGGATATGAAAAAATTTCAGAATATTCACAAGAAATGACCTGTTCTCATGAATATATTCAAATTATTTTGTACGATAAGATTGTTATTAAAATTATTAATAATAATGTTATAAATTATATAATAATATAACAATGTTATAATTCTTATAGACATTGTAACTCGAGAAGGAAGTCGTCTATAAATTTACTTCAAAATTTTGTTTTTAGAAATTTCAGATTTAGTAAATCTCCTTTCTCTTAATGCTCTTTTACATATACATGCATATCAACGAGTTACCTTATGTACTTCTATAACTTCTTTTATCATCGCCCAGTTTTGTGATAAAAACCCGCCGCATCGCGTCGCGCAAACAGCGTGCTGTTCCGCAATTACCGCATTTCCAGCAGCGCGGGCAATCGGCCGTGCTAATATCTCACAGGCACTAAAACGAGCGTTAAAACGAATCGATTGAACGATCACGACAATCGAAGAATGTAAAAGCCCGTTTCTCCACGACGCTCACCGTCACCGCACATGGTGCTGCCGCCAGGGTGGAATCGTTACGATTATTACGTGCGGCACTATAAATCTACGATATATTTCACGGTGGCGAAACACATTGGTTATTTTATTCGATCGCTTATATCCCACTTGAGCTATACGATTCTCTCGTTCACGTCGCGCATAAGTATCAGCCGAATGACGCAATGACACAATCATCCATTCCGCGGCACCTGTTTTAATAAACCATAGTTATTTTTCTTCTATATGTTTTTCAAAATTAAACAAATTAAAGTAATTAATTGATAATTGATAATTGATAAACGAAAGCAGGTGTATATAAGAGTATACAAGAAAAGACGTAAATCTCTCTTTATTTAAATTCAAGTTCCTAACACACACAGCGTTCTTTTCTATATTTCAATTTCCTCAATTATTGTCAATTATTATAACCTCGCGAATCGTTCCTTTAATAATTCTTGTTTACTCTTTCTTGTAATATATATACACATATCTCATTAATTGCCCGATGTCTCATACGTCACCGGTGGAAGGACGGACAGAAATAATCGCAACTCTTCCCGTCTCTCATTATCTACCGACAAAATTACAGCATACGTGCGGACTAACGAGCTTGTTGACGGAATTCCCGTCACTATAGCATCATAGAATACCCTATTTCGTCTGGATACCGAGAACATTCTTGTTGAAGAATCGCGGTTGCTCTACTTTCTTGAAGAACCGCGGTTGCATGGAAACCGATATAATTCATTCTTTTGCTGAGCAATAGAAATTATCTATTGTAATTTTTTATATTTAAATATGCACAAGCAATATTAACTAATACGACAATTATCTGTATTTTTGTTTTAATATGTTAATATATTAATTTTGTTTTAATATATTAATATATTAGTTGGATGTTACTATAATATATAGCTTAACACTACTTTAGTTCCAATTTTTTTCGGTTAGAAAGACTGAGATGCTTATTCATTATTTTTTCTGCTTTATATAAATAATATTTTATCAGCAGAGTCTACAATATACAGATTAGAAATATATTAAATCGCCCATGTCGACTAATGGAATATCGAATCCTCCTTCCTTCGACGGATGCTGCGAAAATTGCTGCTGTAACCTTTTTATACATGCATTATTGCAAACGGGTCACCCATGTTCAACAGTAAATCCGTTTATGTCGCAAGCGCTATCTTATATATGGTAAAGATCACTTTCACCGATCGTTTTGAATTTCACGAAATTATGCGGAAGTCGAAAGATTCGATTAACCATCGCGTGCCGGAGGCCAGAAGCGTATCTTGTCACTGTCGTGTTCACTGTCGCTCTCGTGCGATCTGACTCGAATACTTTCACGCCTTGAAGATGTCGATTCGCAGGTGATTTTGAAAAGAAGTCTATCAATATACAGCTACCTGTCAAGACAAGTATCTGAGCACAATGTAAGACGAAATCGGATCTTACTTTAAAAATAATTTTTTAATTACCAAATTAATTTTTTCTACCCTTGTGTTTTTTTTAAATTAAATTTAATCAGTTGTTTATAGGCACGCTAATCGTAAGCGATATGCTCTTATCCGATATCGATATTAAACAGCTTTGTGCCGCCGTCTGAAAGTCTAGCGCGCTCCGATTAGATTTGAGCTTATCCCACCGGGAGGGACCGAGGTGAGATGTCAGTTTCTGACGATAATGGGGTATTCGTTACGTTATCGCGAACGAAATTGCATCCGCGCGCAAGTCTGCATAGTTCGCCGCGCTTACCAAGCGTAGTCACGTTGTAACTGTTGACATTTTCGTGCGCTCCGTCACGGGAGTCGTGACGGAGAATACCGACGCAGGATAGAAAGGACGTTGCGTAAAACGTGCGCAGCATTTAAATGATTCGGAGTGCCATCGCGGAATGGGAATCGAATCATCGTGCGTAAGGGACGGTATCGGAAATCGATGACTCCCGATTAGAGTTCGCCCAATAATTAGATCGGCTATTTTAGAAAGGGCATACCAAATCTTGAATCCAGCGATATCTATCAAAATAATCTAAATTGTTCGATCTGCGAAGCTCTGATAGTTGCCAGAAGTTTATCGATTATCTTTTTAGGGATTATATAATTATAAAATTATCTCTTTTTATATAATATTATTATTGCAGAAGTAAAAACGATCGCTTGCACTGTTAAATTCATGGTGTCAAATTATACTCAATTTGAGTCATTTTAAACCATTCCTATAGATCGCCATTGCTCCCATTCAAAATGTATCATTAATTTAATGATGTTAATTTAACCAAACCAATGGAATTAAAATAATATTGTTTTGTGTTAAAATAATCAATTTCGACACACATTTTAGTTATAAATAACAAATTGTTATTTAATTCAAGGTTGGTTTAAATTTTATTCTTTAATATTTACAGTGTGCGATCTCGAAGATTAGGAAAACGGCTGATTAACAACAAGATAAGTATAATATGCATAGAAGACAAAGATGTATATGTAGAATAACGTTAACGAGATTGCTGGTAATAATTTCCGATAATTATAATCGGACTCTTTTACAAAGCGGTTATTACACCGACAATCCCTTTGAGTAACGCGAAGAAATGGGAGTCAAACAGATCGGTAAAACAACTCGGCGATTTTAACAATGGTTAAAACGCAGAACAGAAGGAACCGAATATTTGTTATTCGAGTGGGTGAACGGCTTTTACCATCGGCTATGCACGTCGAAAAGTTTTAAATTACGTCAGCATTGTACGAGTACAATGTGCTGTCAATGTATCGAGTGTATGACGGGAACAATCGCGCGTACCCCGCGGACGGTTTAAAAATGCAATCTACGATAACTGCGTCGGCTACTACGAGATTAGTAAATTCGCTGAATGCAAATTAATCTCAGCCGAGTTTATCGAACGGAAACGGTGGATACTTGGGATGCTGATGGAGTACACTGATAAAGTACCCCGATGGCGCAAGACTGTTTCACAAACGAAAACGTTTTTACTTTAACGCGATCGAAATTGCCTTTCCGTGTTTCGCGTTTTAATAGGATTGACGCGCGTTGGATAGCGAAAAAAAAAGACGAAATAAGAACACTTTAAAGCGGAATGAAAACATAATGGGGCATATCAATCGGGGTGAGCCGCGGAAAAATTTGGCGCGCGAATAGGCGCGCGGGATGTTGTCGACACTCCATTATTTATTCACCTGCGAACGTGCCAATCAAGTAAAATTTCAAACCCGTGAAATTGAAGCGCTTTCGAATTAATAAATCGCGTTATATTGCGATAGCGTACTATTTCCACTGTATGATACTTGAGCGCGCGGTCGTTCATTATATCAATAAATATTGTGTCTGTCTTCTGATACAGGATACAGCTGTCACAGACGCACGCGATGCCGACGTATTCGAAATCCGCGCATCAATTAGCTTCGAGATCCGTACCGTTCGTCTTACGAAGCCGCGCGATCTTTCTTCCGCTTGCAATGTAACATTCTGGCAGTTGTCTCTAACTTCTTAGCGATTGTTCGAGTTCGGGATGTACGAGATCGTTCCGAGCGCACAACGGAGCGCACAACGGAGCGAGTTCGTAAACAGAGAAACGAGGCGAGATACAGGGGGAGGAGATTTATATCCGTTCGTTTCCTCAAAGAAAGAGAGACACGATCGCGGGAAGAAGATGCGAGGGAAGACTCCTTACAGCATACGCACCCGCGGCTCGCACGGAACGAAACGAGATAAGATGAGACGAGACGAAACGAGACAAGATACGGATGCGTACGATGCACACGCGCGAGATTCCGTGCGAAATGCGCGAGCATGCGGCCGCGTGCGTGTCACGGGCGTTGCGCCCAGCCGCCCATCGAGAAAGGGAAGAAAAGGAAGAAAAGGAAGAAGAGGAAGAGAGAATCGTACATGAAAATTACATACCCCGTCTGACTTGCGCTTAAAAGGCCTCTCGGACGAATAACTGTAGTCAGCTAAAAGCCTCTCATACGTCAATGCCACATTTACGAGATTTCGTGGCCTACGCGGGAGGCAGTGATACCTTTCCACGATCTCGGTATCCACGTGCGTGCTTTGTTACCGCACGGATGTCTTAAAGATAATACGATCAACAAATTTGGACAGACACGTGGATCGATCGTTTTCTCGCTGTGATAATTATTAAATTAAGTTTCTTCATTTCCCTGTTATTAGCAGTATCCAATGTGATTATTATTCCTCCGTGATAATCAACCTAATTATATCGTAGCGCCTTAACTACGGTTAATGAATCGTGATAAAATTCACCTTAGCTGCGACGGATCTCTGTGAGAACGTTTCTGCCATAATAAGTATACATCACTTCCCATCTGGTCGGCACCGGTTGCGTTTTCTCAGGAATACATTGGAATACGTTTCGGGATAAAACTTAAAATGAGCTACGTACAGACTTGTTTTTCAGTTCACGTAAAAAAAAACACCGCGATGCATTTTCACTGCAACTCTCGTTTTATACCGTACGAATTCGACGAAAAGTTTCACCATCGCGTTACTTTTACCGACACTTTTCGGGGAAAAAAAATCACGATGCACCCAGCTGCATTCCCGATATAATTCTTCTCAAGTTTAGGCTAATAGCTTCAATTTCAGCGTTGAAAAATCGATAGCACTTTTAAACGACTTTTAGTGCTGAGAAAATATATTCTTACGTCAATGATATCACATAATTTAATCATAAATAAAGTAAGTATATGTATCGTTGACTTAAATTCCGATTTAAATTTACGAGGCTAAATACCTCAGATGCATTTAAATGAGATATTTTTCGCCGACTGGAAAAGAGATAAAGACTGGTCGACCTTTGCACGTTTATATGATAGTCGATATGACATTTGCAATTGTGGAATTCCAACTGGTTTGGTTTGTATCGTCAGACAGCTTGGATCGCGAATACAAATATGCGCGAAGGAGCGAGAGAACTAATTTGTATTACATTATGCACCAAAATATACGTCTAATTTACATTTACATCGCGTACGTAAATAATAAAAGCAAATTTAAATTAAACGGACAACCAATTAATTATTAATTTATCGCCTATTTAGAATCGAGAATCAACTCGAGAAAATGGGACACGAAACGACAAAGTTAAATTTCAGCGTTATTTAATTATTCTTTAATATCTTTATTGAGAAATTTTATAAAATATTTAAAAAATTCATTGAAAAAATTTTGAGGAACATTTAAATGTATTGAGAAACTTTTAAAAAAGTACATCAGGTTTGCAAACGATATTCTTTCAATCTCATAAGACAAATATTTAATTAGGGAAAATAGTTACTTGAAATATGTATCGATATTAAAAGGATGCGTTAATTAAAACTTTCAGATATTTTGTTAAAACTACTTTGATTTTATATCGAGTTCCTCGTGAGAATGACTGTAACCAGAGAGAGACTGCCACTTTATTCGAATACTACGTCCTCGTACGCCATCACGCACGTCACGCACATCTTTTTCACCTCGATTGTCAAAACGAGTTATATTCAAAAAGTCACTCCATATACGGAATTGCGCGCGACACAATTTTCAGGAAAAATAAAAAAGAAATACGTGCAGTAGACACTATCATTCATTGGACGATGCAATATTCAAGGTCGAGAGAGAGAGAGAGAGAGCTCAATCCTTTTAAAATCACGATTCAATCTATAACAATCGTCGCGTATCTGGGCCAGCTACCGATAAATCACCCGTGGCATATGCAACTGAAATGTGAGATCTCTTTCAACGTGATTGGATTGCCGGGCCGTTTGTGTGACAATATTGACAGAAAATTTGGCGAAAACGCGTGACTCTTAATACACGCGATCGCGACATCGCGCGTCAGCGTTAACTGATAAAATAAGAACGATTATCGAATGGCGAATCGAGGCGATAACCAACGTCGAGTTTTCCGATCGCGCGTGCACTGGATCTTATCGCCAGGTCGGCCACGTGATGCACTTATAGGCGGTCATCGTAGAAATAACGTGTACCCGACGAAATCACATGGTCCGATCGCCGAGGAGGCAGATCATCGTCCGGAACGCCGAGGAGGCCGGAGTACCGGTGAACGCGCGACGAAAGACTGGCCCGCGGGACCCGGTAAGAGCGGCCCTTTACCGCGCCGGGGCCCCGATGATACGGCGGACGGACGGCGCGGTCGCTAATGGCCAATGGCGCACGGATAAGAGGAAAGGACGTGGAGTCCTAGGAAGGATCCCCGCGTTGTGGAAAAGGAGGAACTGCCCGACTGGTCGTGACGCGTCGAAGAGGCCGAAGAAGAGTAACGGAAGAAAGAAAGAAAGAAAGAGAGGGAAAAGAAGAAAGTGAGAGAGGGGGTGGAGGCGAGTTCGGCAAAGGCCGGTCGAGCACCTGGGCGACATTACTTCTTCGAGTCTTCCGACAGCATGCCTCTTCGCAGGCATACTTTCGTACCTCGACTCGCGTCCCTCGTTTTGCGAACTGCAGCAGCATATCCGATAGCGTGTGAAAAGTTTATACTGTAACCTTTTTTAATTCGCTATCACGCTGTAATTATTCCGTTTACCACCCACAATTAACGTTACTATTAATTAACAAAGAAGTTTGTTGCCCTTTCACGTTATATTTACATAAGACCAACACGATTGTATTCACTCATGCTGTTTCTCAAGACTAGTTTTTAAATGGATTTTTAAGTGTTGTTTTGATTTTCTATACTTGTTCTGATTTTTAACAAACAAATTTTACCCAGAACTTAGACGGTATTGTTGTCAAAATATATTATTTAAATATACGTGAAAAAGATGTGCATATTTCAAGCCTATCGTTGAGCCGTATCTGTCCAATAATGTATGTTTCCAAAATTTTTAACCGATTAATTCAGAAGATTGTAATCATCCGAACAGCTTCCGCGTATTTTTTAAATATTCGATAATTGCAATCGATCTCTGGGCGCCTTATGGTAAATCGTACATTATATTTATGTGCTATTTCAATTTTGATATAATATCCTGTCGGAGGACGCGCCTTATTCCGTCACGGAAGATCAAGCGCGCTTCATCTCTATGAAGATCATTGAACGTAATAAGCTGAGCAGCGCTATTCATGATTATCCTATAGCTCGTCGTATCTTCCGTCACTTTGCCACGTTCATCTACTATGACTGTTGCTCGTTTGCAGAATATGCGGAAAACGAAGTGTCACTAACATTCATCCGATTTTTCTTTGCAAAAATCTCGAAGCACTAATAGCACTCGTATTCTAAGATTAAAAAACGAAGAGAAAGTTTTAATTTGGTAGTTTAATTATCGGGATATTGAGGCCTAAAATATTGAAACCGATAATAATTTCCGCTTTTATTACGAAGAAATTGACTCTCGCAATTAACGCGACATTGGCTACTTTTTGCTAATTCCTGGACATGCTGTGCAACGTTTGTTTTGCGTTTCATTTTCTTCACTTCTTGCCGCCTCATCATAGTCTCACGCATGATTTGCGGATATCCTTCGACCAGTCCGTTCATCTTTTTAGAAAGAATGTCCGCTTCGAACATCCACTTTAGAAAGGTTGTGCTACGTGCAGATGAATTTCACACACGAAACGTTCATCATAATATCATGACAGACATAGACATTACATTATCCTTGCATGAGAAAGCATGTGTAGAAAATTTCTGAAAAGACATCACGTGCATTTAGTTCTCGCTTATGTCTTACTATATCTCTACTTCATTTTAACTACTTATGACTATAAATACCGCAAAATAATGCAATATGACGTAGGATGTTAAAAATACTCCTAACGGACAAGTTAAAGGGATCGTATAATTATTTCGTTAACACTATCTTGTGACGTCAGGAAACCATAAAGTCATCGCGACCTTCCTGAGTTCGTATGGACACTTGGCTACCTGCCACGTGTATATCTAGGTCTAGGTTTAAGTCTAGATTGTGGTTTATCCTAAAAGCCAGGTTTTATGTCGATTTTATGCACCCATTTTTTAGGGTCAATACTGCGAAATGGATTAACGGGAGTTTTTGAAAGAAGGTATCCCAAGGAGATGACCGTACGTGTCCTTTCTTGGGACCATGGGCGACGAATCCGTTCCTGGCGCCACGGTGTGTGCTCGCCAGTTGCACACCGGCCGATACCCAGGTCTCCAGACTGGCTGCAGCTGCGAACCGGTTATATACTTTCATCTGGCAGTCTTAGCACGGTCCCTAAAAGAGAATCCGATGACTATAGCTGCGGTGCGCGAGGCGCGCGAGGAAAAGAGAAAGGAGAGAAAATGGTGGGGAGAGTTAATGCCTGTACCAAGGCACGCTTATGCATCGGAATAAAGGACGTCTCCCCCTACTCTTTCGCCTTTTTTTTCCTTTCCTTTTCTCTCTCTCTTTCTCTCTCTCTCTCTCTCTCTCTCTCTCTCTCTCTTTCTCTCTTTTTTATATTTTAACCCTACCACTTCTTCTGGTATACACCGGCAACACTCTCTTCGGCGCGAGTCACATACTTAGCCGAGTGGACGGCCGTTCAAAAAACGCTGCGCTCCGGAGGCAATACTTGATGAGATCGTATGACGGTCACCGCGGTGATGAAACGCGCATCCTGTTTGGCCGGTAATACATCTGACATGCATACTTGCAGACTAATTGACCGTAGATCAATAATTTGGCCTTGTAGAGCGTTTGGCCGTAAAGCGATATTAAATTAGACGCTATTTTTGAAAAGAAAAAAAAAGTTTAATGTATCGACTTGTGCCTTGCTCTATACGTTACTCCGCGTAAAATTGAAAAACGTACGACGATGCAATATATCGATCGGACTTTAAAAGCGACTTTAAATTTCGCGAATTATATGGCGGCGATCGTTGAATTAATGATGTTCACTTCCCAAGTGAACGAGAAATAATAGGGAAGCAGAACTTTGAGCCGCACTACGCGTTAATAGTTTATCTTTGTGCTTATCTTCTGCGACAGTCGCTTGAAAGAGCATCCGATAGCTGTAACGGTAAGCGCGAGGATAAGAGCGAAGAGGGAGAAGAAAGGAATGAGAAAAGTTGTGCTGCGTATACTAAAGCACAGTTACGTCTTCTTTTCGTTAAGCTGCGCTGCGCCAGTTTAACTGCCACGTTCCTTTTGGCGAATCGCGCATCAAACCGGATAGCGACCATCAGTGGGATCGAGATTTTGGCGTGAATAAAATGACGTAGTTAGTTTTCAAATGGTTGCTGAAACTCCAAAGACCGAACTTTCGATAATCTAGAATCGATACGTAGTTGAAAGATATAGGGGGGGGTGAACAAACGAGATATAAACGGAGAACGAGAGATAAAGCGGACAGACAATAATAAATTTACTCTCCTTTTTTTCTATGGACAAATCTCTGAATTTAAATGAAGCAAGCGTTGAGAAACCGATACTCGAATTACTGCATTGATATGCAGGTAGAACTTTAATAGTTCGCGAGTCTCTACATTCATAGCCAATTTATTGCCATGTCATCCTACGCGATGACATCCTTTTTCAGGATCGTCATTGATACATTGTCCCAATTTTATCTGTAGAACTTTTTACGCTCGGCTCACCATGCGTAGGCGCCTTCAAGGTCTACTAGTTCGATTTCACGTTTGTAAAGACCATGTAACTGGCGACAAATTGTCATGACCGATTGAAACGAGAGGCCTTGAGACACGATCGTATAATTGGTGTGTAAGAAAGAAGGTTTTGGTGATGGCAAACGATGATCGTAACGACGTAACGACGTAAAAGAGTTTAACATAAATCAATATGAAAGGATGTGATGGATATTATGTCGCATACAGATGTGACAATAGCTTAATCCTTTTTTAAATATCCATTAAAAAGAAATTAAAGCTGTAACAAACCTACATTTTTTTGCTATTTTTGTATGAAGTAAAATTTTATTTTGTGACATCTGCATTTTAAATGTAAGAAGCCAATATCCGTCTCTTTGATTCTATAAATATAAATTGCTAACAATTATTGTCACATATCATTTTAATGTTTCCGATACGATAAATTTTATATAAAGATTCTCATTTAAGTTCCCATTTGCTAAGTCTATAAATGATAACTGTATGAATCATCTTTGCAAGTTTTATATAATATATGGATTTTTTTATTAAATCAACTGAAGTTTACAAAAATAAAAAAATCTTAAGATGGAACCAAAATAATATTTCAGTACTTGGATTCTAAGAAAACAGCACGCGACATCTGAGGTTCAATGTTGAAAGTGACTGTCCTGGCCGGTTAGTCAGGTTCAACGAACTTAACTTACAGTAGGTACACAGTGATACAGACGGTGATCATTTAAACCCGATAGATCATTGAATTTTTCCATGTTTTAAGCACATACCTGCCACGAGACTCTACTCGTAACGTTATTTGTAGTATCAATAGCATTTCTAGCGGGTAAAGCAGAGTTTTGTAACACTGACATGTGCTAGATTAACTAGTTCACAAACTAGTTTCTTCATATCTTCGTAAGATTTATATAATGTAATAATCTCATATAATGTTAAATAAAAGTATAAATCAATTCTTTTCTTCCTCACGTTTTTCTTCTTTTATCTCCTACGTCAATTTTCTTCAGTAGAACGGTAAAATTATTAACTTTGAAATGCGTAAATTAATTTCCTTAGGGAAATCTAAACTACAATACTCTTCATGACAGTCTCTGTATTTTTTATAAGATTTTCCTTCAAAATAATTTTTAGACTCATATTCTTAAAGTGTGTAATCGCCTTTCTTCTTCGCAGAATTAAATTTACTTAAATTTATTTACTTAAATCTTTACTTAACTGCATAAATTTCGCAAAGTTATTTTATTTTGTTTCTTTTTACAAATTTTATTACAAAGTCACGCGCCACTTTAAGGGTTCGCTGCATCAATAAATGTATATCATCCGACTCTGGAGTGTGCGTCCATACCCGATACGGAAGATTATACTGCCGCGCTAATAATCGCGCTACCGTTTCTTTCCCATCAACGATCGGCGAACCGCAGGCGGTGCCCTGCTATTCCCCACAAAATATATCTTCCCCTGCGGGCGGTGAGGTGGCACAGGTGACCGGAGGTTGTGACGAGGGGGGAAAGCCCCCTCGTGCACGCCTCGGGGAGCACGACGGGCTGAATTTAACTTGGAACAACCGTATATTTTGTGGTGTTCTGTGCACGGTCAGTGCCCACGCCACAGAACGAATGCCAGGCAACGATCTGCGCTCTCCCGACGGGAACCACGCTGGCTTCGCCCGTACCTTCAGTTTACTATCGTAAGCTCACTCGGACAGGTGAGCGCCGCGCTCACGGCCGATCGAGCGATGACACGGTTTTACGCAAATTCGTTTGTCAGCACCATAATCTCGCGATCGTGAAGAGAATTTGATTTTACCTTACCCACGTTAGGCCTAGAAGTAACGCGGACCATCCAAAAAGTACCATTTACAAAGCAAAAAGAGGTTAAAAAAGAGTTTTGTTCACTGAATAAGATTGTGCAAATTTTCGCTTCTGACTAATCACAGAAAGCAAAGGATTTTTCTTCAAACTCGAGTAAATATCTTAACATGGTGATTACTTAAAAAAAGGATATGATTTCTTATAGTGACAGTGATTTGATAATATAATTAAATTATAATAAACCTACTAATTTCCGTCATTATGTGCGTTATATAATCTACTGAATGGATAATGTATGGGAAAGACGTACTAATCATTGCGTCACTTCGATATTTTATCGACGATTTAGTGTGAAAAGAATTAAAAAATAGTAATAATAACTAAGTCGATTTAAATGTTTACTGGCACAGTTGGACATGTATAAACACATTTTACACGTTTTGCAATTATGCTAACGCTAGCACTGACAGCGTGTTAAAAGCTGAAGTTACAATAAGACAGTTGTGTGAATAAAAACATTCATTTTCACCGCTGGGACATACTAAACAAATCTGTTCCCGCCATTGTGCTGTACGTCAAACAAAAATTCTGGTGAGTACAAAATACTTTCGAATAAACACTAGTATAATTTTGTACTCGCAAACATAAAAATGATCTAAGCCTTTGTTCTGATGTACATTCAGATTTTTGCATTTTTATGCATTAAAAAATAAAGTATGTTGAAATTCGCAAATATCTTTTAATAATTAGCAGCAGAATATGTTTAAATTACCACATTATGCGGGCTGTTAATATTTCGGATAATAAAATTTTATGAGTGAATAAATTAATCGATCCACTTGCAAAATTAAAAGGTTTGGTATAAAATCTATTTATCTCTGCATTTTCACGTCATGTTCATATTTTAATAAATTATCCCTTTTATCGGATTTTGATTGGTCGTGGAAAGGTAGAGGCCCGCAATTTTTTAGAAAGTTTCACAGAAATTTTAAAACGTGACATTGACAGACAGCACGTCCATCACAGTCGGCATCCTGGTACGAATTATGCCAGTGTGGAATCTCACGTATCTGACGTGCAATTAATGCTTATCTGACACCACCACTGAAAGTTTAATTCGAGGAATCAACGGTATTGTTCGCCACTCTTTGATAACTGGCCTTGTAATCCGTAAAGGAAGACGTTTCGTATACTTATTATTGTACAATCAATTTTCAACAAACTTCAGTAAGGAGTGAAGGTCTCTCTCTGTCTATCTTTCTCCGCGATCGAAGTAGAAGTTGAAGTTATATTACCTCGATTGTATTACATAATTACATGAAACACGAAAGGGCGAAAATGATATATGTATAGGTACTTCTACTATAAAATTTTGATTGATATATTGTAGATATAGGTAAATGAACAAATTTTTTTTATACGTCAAATAAACATTAATTTTAAAAAGTACTACTTGCATAGACATACACAAACGCAAAGATGAATTAAAATAAATCTTATTATATAACATTATTTATTGCACATTTGTGTAAATATATTTGTATTTTCCTGCGTGCGATTAGCCTTTACATGCCGTGACTTCCGTTTATTACGGAATCAAAATTAAACGTTGAAGCGAAGCTAACCACTGGACAGCGATCGGCAATTGTTAGCACTGACCCAAATTTCTTTATGACGATATATTAATTATTAAACGAGAATGTATATGACGCAAGAATGCAATCACGCTTCAACTTGGCTTATGTATCCTCTTATGGTGTTATGAAATTATATCTCCTCTCGTTAAATAATCGCACACCGCCATTGTATCTCATCATAATTATTCGTACGATGAGATAAGACGCGCCGTTAATTTCACTCCCACGAATAATGTTTCGTCGTGCCATAGTATGAAAAGGAAATTCACTTTGCTTATATACTTCGTTCGCACAGTAGCATCTGTTTATTGTCGTAACACCAGATGTAACCGCAGACCGACACAGAGAACTCCGGAATTGGCGAATTTTTGCTGGCGAAATTGCTAATAATTTCTGCGTATATTCTTTTTCGTCTGAAAATTAATTTCTCAAACTCAAATACCACTAAATAGAATAACGGAAAGTTCAGTAATCCCCTTGAAAATAATGTACTTTCTCTTAATTAAGATTAAAAAATTTAAAGTAGAAATGCTTATGCGGGATTTGTTTGAAAGGCTACTTGTCAGCTTCTTCTCCGTGGACTACCTTAATTTTGCAGCGTTATAAAAACGAAATACATATCGATATCACAGACAATTGGCGTGTCCGCGCCCACCAAGAAGATCTTTTACACATATGTGTTCATGGTGTGGGGGAGCTCGTCACGCAAGGAACTTCTGTATGGGGTTGGCCAGGCAACAGACAGTATTATAGGTGTATGTCAATATCCCGGACGGTGTTATCATTCGGAAGCATGCATGGCAGGTGTAGGAAATGACGTCACGCACCTCGGGACGGCCCCCCATTGGAAATACGACCTTACCGTCCCTTTATCCGAACCAGCGTGCATAGAGAAAACTTCCTTTATATACGGACACATGTTACTCTTTTTCGGTCAATGCTCACGGGGACTGCTACCGTACGAATAACCTGTGTCGAAAGTAAACACCGACGATTGTCGAACAATAAAATTATCCCGAATCTAAAGCGTTCTATCGATCAATCTTGTCGAAGAATTTCGCTATGCGCGAAGGTAAGTGCAAGTTGTAAAGAAGCCAGAGAAAATTTTAGTCACGCAATCTTCTTCATGCTATGCATTCGAATATTACACTTCTAAGTAGATAAAAGATTAGACGAATCATTATATATAATTAATTGCAATTGATGACTTTCAACAGTAAAGAATTTTTGCAACAAAACATACGTAGAATAATATTCTAGTCATTCTAGAGAGATTCTAAAAGAAATCTCTATATCCAAGCTATTAGCTATATAGGTGTCCTGCTAGGTTGTCATTTATTATACTAAATAAATAAAATGTATGTTTCAGAGTAATATAATCACTTTAGAAATAAACATAAAAATTGCCCGAAATCAGATCGGAAAGACCTGGTTTACATTATCGCAAATAAAAATCGTGTTACCCGGTATAATTCTTATCAACACTCATCAGAATAAGAAAAGATTCGTTTCCTGTATAGAAGCTACAGTCTTATTTATTCGTTGGAAATCAGATAGCGCACGTACTTCGTGCACATTTGAATACACGAGTATCCGCACATCGAGAAGCGTCGCACTAGCCTGTTATTTAGCAGAGTCTTAAAAGTCAAGAGCGTGGCCGATACACTCTGTTGGCAAGAAGAGCACCGTTCGGTGTGCTCACTCAGTGTTCCTTAAGTGTCAAACTATCTTAAAGAAGAATTCTTACACGAACACGGGTCAGTGCGAACGTTCCTTCCGCGTATTTCTGCCAAGCCTTGTTAGACAGTGTCTTCAAACTATCGAATATCTTTAACTATAGATTTCTTAAGTAATTTAAAATTAATTTTTCCTTATTAAAAAAATGACATTGTTATATTCCCTAACTTTCAAATTTTCAAGATCATATATTCTCTTGTAGAACTTTACATTAAAATAAAATTTATCTAGAATTAATTAGACGTTATTTAAGTCTATTAGACGTTTAAAATGTCTTTTATTGATAATCGGAGTTGGCTCGTTTTGAATCGTAACACTTTCTCGCCTGAGAATGCAATATTATATCATCACTTTATCAGCCGAGTAAGATCCTAGAAGGATCAAGCTATTAGATATATCTTGCGTAATGTGAGTACTTGGGGTTAGTTGGGAAAATCACTCTTTTAATTAATTGCGTACGGCACAATTTAAGAGCCGTGAGAAAACGTCGTTTCTTCCGCGGTAAGCTTTCACTCCGGTTTAATCTCCGTGATCGTTCGCGGCGAGATACTCTTGACATTGCATCAAGACGACGTTTTACCGAGGAGAAAGCAACCACTCAGCGTGAATACCGGTTTACCAGTTATCAAACTAAATGCAACAAGTAAATAGACTGCGTATGAGTAAATAAAATGTATGTCAAAGTTTACAAAATGTAAAAGATGCGTAATAAAAATACTATGAAATATGTAGTATGATATTTTTTATGTATCAATCTATAATCAATGATAATATGTCACATTTTTAGCTCATATTATTGTAGATTATTTAGATTAAGTATTCGTCTATTTAATCAATTTAATAATTCATATTTGACTGCTCAATATGTCTATATTTTTTATGACATAATTCTTTAATTTAAAGCAACGTTTTTGTTAATAAATTGCATGTTTATGCGTTGATTTCAGAGCATTAAGAAGTGAAAGATTCTACGAGAAGGAACATGTCGATTACAAGTATCGTTCGATCAAGATGACGTCGGATAAGCAAACGAGTTCGTCCTCCTGGCTGTTGCGATCATGTAAAAGAAGCCGGTTTAAAATAGAATTGTTGTACTTCATATTTGGATATTTGTTGACGTATTGCTCGGCTAGAAACAATCCTCCTAGATTTCTTATAGACGGACAAACAGAAATCGTCCTCAGACTGAAGGAGGGGCCTGAGACTCCGATTGGTAAAGATAATAAGCATCCTTTTTTAGAAAAGACTACACTACTCTCAAAGAGCGTTCAATTAAACGTAAATTTCTATATATAATAAACAAGCATTAGTATATGGCTATAGCTTTTATTAAGTAAACAATCGAATAAAACTTTATGATCGATTAATTCATAGTGAAAGACGGGCGCGTCTTCATGCATACTTGCGCCGGTTGGTTACGGATCACAAAACTTATTACTAGTCTAATGCACCGATTTTCAAGCACCGTTGTATAAACCGTTGCTGCTTTGTTTTTAATATGCGAATAAGATTATAAAAATTAATGCTTTTCTTTATGACTCTTTTTCGCTCTCAACATTCTTTCTTCTTACAACTTTCTCTCTCTCTCTCTCTCTCTTTAAATATAAGTTAACAAAGTTATAAAATTCATTCTTGAATAATCTCTATTAATTGTCTTTTTAAGATTACACTAAATTCTTCTCGTTATTTTCTTCTATATGACCATGACATTTTGCATTTATTGCACATAAATAAAGGCTAAATTTATTAAAAAATTATTTACAGGTAGCCTAATTTACAAGCTCAGAGGTATCGATCAAGATAATGATATACTGACTTTTGGCGTTCGAGATCAGCCTGGTAGTGACGTGATTCGAGTCGAAAATTTCGGTTTCAGTGAAGCCAACATTTACTTAAATAAGTTGCTGGACAGAGAGGTAAATCTACGTTCTAAATAATTTTTAATTCATCAAAATTATGAGAAGGCATTTATACTAAAGAACAAAATTTTTTCTAAGTTATTATATAAAAAATTGTGAAGAAATAACTAGATCTTAACAACTGCTCGTCTTAACAACAAATATAAACTTTGTCAAGTGAGAGCCATTAAGCAACACAACTAGAGAAGCAAAAATAACGCAGGAAGAGATACCGCAATAATTCTTACGTTGTGCCATCACTGCTATTTCTGTTTTGCACGAGCAATTTACCTTTTCTTCGGATCACAACTTCAATATTACAGTCCAACAAACCATTAAAGAGAAATTTAAGTATCAGCAGCGAAGACAAACGTAATTTACCGATCATCTTTACGAGGATTCACTTCGCAAAGCTGTCATTTGTAGCCGTCATCAGTGCACGCATAAAATAACGCATCCGAGATTAACTTTCTATCGGTGATGGTGCTCGCGTTCGAATTATAATAATCATCGTGTGTGCGATGCAATTTTTTAAAACCTAAGTACATCGATTTCATCGAAACCTATACAAACTTGGTTTAAATTATATTTTATCTCTTATACTTTGCTCTTCCTTAATCTCAATACCTATATCAAACAATTTGTATATACGACATCTTTTAAATATAAATTCCATTTTATCAGTAGTTGACATTATATTTCAGAATAGAATCCTATTTATTATAATATTTTATACATATATGTTCTTATATATATATATATATATGTATTTTAATATAGACCTTATGTATGTGTATATTCTGATACTTTAAATGTTTTTGGTATTACACAACATGAAAATTAATAACATAAAATTATAAAAAAATTATATCTTGAATTCTGACAAGAATTATAGATCGTCTAAAGCGGGTTTAATCTAATATTAAACGTATATTATTTGCGCTTTATCAGACAAGAGACGAATATGCACTCGTGTTAACATTGACGGATGGAAGATTGGGGGAGGGAAATTTCATCACGCAAAGTCTGCTGCTTTTGGTCGAGGACATTAATGACAATGTCCCGGTTTTTCGTCCACATCCTACCTCGTTAACACTTCGGGAGGATTCACGCCCGGGTATTTTAACAACGGTGGAAGCTACCGACGCCGATTTGGGTGCTCATGGTCAAGTGGTGTATTACCTTCAGGAGTTGGATGGCGATAACAACGTTTTCAGTATATCGACCGTCAATGGCAAGGGTGTTATACGCTTAGTGGGTTCTTTGGATTACGAACGAAAGTATCTGTATCAACTGCGAGTCTTGGCTGTAGATCGTGCAATAAATGAAAAGGTATTTTTTATTTAAATGAGCATAATCATTCTTTATTAAATATTTAACAATTTCGTAAGTGATAAGAAAAATGGGCGCGATTATTTCATTTTTTTGTAAACATAACTTGATAATCTACACGTATATTATCGGTATACATCTTATCTTAAATGAATAAGCGTTTGTTAAAAATTTTAAAAATTATAAGGATATTATTTAACAAAACGCGATACGCGCGGACATTACGTAGATAAAACCCGCACGATATATGATTACTGAATAGTTCAATGACTTTTCCCTGTAAAGTCAAACGCAGTGAAGGGTGAACAATGCCAGAAGATAACTATCTACATAAGCGTCATTACAGTTATTTATTATAGCCATTTCTTCCAGGCAACTTCCTGTAGTTTACTTATACTTAATTATTCTAGATAAGTGCTTAATCATTCTTTCCTACTAGGTAAATACGGGAACGACGGCGATTTTGATTAAAGTACAGGATGTGGAGGACCAACCGCCGGAATTCATAGCCATGACGCCTGTTGCAAGGATTAGCGAAAATGTCAGGATTGGTACATCTGTTTTACAAGGTCAGCATTATATCTCGTGAATAAAACAACGTCGAAACTATTTCCAATTGCAGAATCTAATTTTAATTATAATTTAACGTAATAACAGAATAAATGAATAAATAACTTTATGCATAATAAAATTCATTTATAATGAAATTCATTCATAATGAATGATGCTGCTTAATTAAGATAAAAAATTAACCGAGATACTGTAATGGTCAGTTTGCAGCCAATTAATTTAGAATTTCATTTTTCGACATACTTCAACACTTGCGGACGCACGCAACGATATGCGTGTGCGCACGTATAAAACTTCTGCCTTTAAACGCTGCAATGCAACAATTATAAATCTAAGCGTATCGCTCTAATAATCGGATAATCGTGATACGTGCTTTGCTCTATTACGACGGAAGAATAATGCGAGAAAAGTACGATCGCGAAGAGCTATGAACCGTTGTTCCTTCATTACTTTAAAACTGGGATAGCCATAAACTGGCACCCTCAGGCGTTGGATAGCTGAAACATTGAATGAACTGTGATCGTACATTTTGCGCTTTGTTTTGTGGACTCGCCTAAGATAAGGATTAATTCTGCTCTATTGATTTTTCAAATATTGAACGTCTTTCAAAGACTATGACTTGTGACCTCGATATTTTCAGTGATTGCGGGAGATTCCGTATATAAAATTATGTGGCTCTAATGATCCGACAATAAATCTCGTTGCAGTTCGTGCTGTGGATGGTGATAAGGGGATAAACAACAAGGTGATTTATAGTATTACGAAGGGACCGAGATATCTGTTCGATATTGATGCGACTTCTGGCGTCGTATTCACGAGAGCGCAATTGGATAGAGAGGCCGAGGAGAATAGCGATGGCACTTTCATTCTCGAAATTACAGTTAAAGAAGTGTCGAAGATTAATCCACCGCCATCTGTCAGCACCGAGGTGACCATTATCCTCACCGACGTAAATGACGAAACGCCGACATTTCGGAGTATGCTATATCATGCCGAAATAAACGAGAACGCGCCGGAAAATACGCCAGCCAATTTCATTGGCGATGCTGTACCAGAAATTTTTGATCATGACTTGGTAAGTTGAAAGTAGTAAAAAAATTTTTTATTTTTTAAATAGAATTGTGACATCCATGCCAAAGAAAATTAGCATTTAAAAATGCTGCTTTCTTGCAAAATAATTTCCTCTTACTGAATTTTGAGAATGTTGCTTGCAAGTGCAGTGAATTGTTTTTTAGGGTTCCAATGGCACGTTTCGAATATTTATCGAAGGCGATGGTGGAATATTTGATGTAACACCGTATCGTGGAATTAATGAAGCGCCGTTTTTAATACGCGTTAAGGATTCGAGTAAACTGGATTTTGAAAAAATATCTGGTAAAGTCATACATTCGTTTTCTTTATTATAATTAAACTAGCCACCGTATTGCAAAATTAATATTGAAATATTAACGTTACGTTTCGTACTATGCCACGTGTAAAACTTACGGATTGATTCTTGCAGTGGTAAACTTTACTCTCGTCGCGAAAGAAATCACGCCGGTATCGCCGAAGTATAGCGCGGTACCGGTTACAGTCTTTATAAAGGATCAAAATGATAATTATCCCGAGTTCACGAAAAGTATCTACGACGTGTCGATACCAGAGAATTGCGCCGAGGGCACGACCGTGGCTTGGATACAGGCTTTGGACGGAGACAGCGGTAACTTTGGAACGCATGGAATACGATATACAACTTTAGGCGGTAGCATTGCACATGCGTAAGATAATAAATTATCAAAATAATTCTTAACAATCACGTTATACTTTACAATTTCGTCATATATGTATAGTTTTCTGTGTTAATAAATCAACGAAAAAAATTAAATAAGATTAAGAAGAGAGACTCTTTGTCCAGTATAACAGAAAGTCAATATAAGACATTAATAAAGTAATAAAATTTTACGATAGTAAATTAACTTTTGTCATAGATTATCGATGGACCCTCTCACCGGCGTGGTAACGGTTAAGCATCCTGGGCCCAGTTTCGATCGAGAATTAGTAGCTCGGCATTATCTCACCGTCGAAGCGCGAGACAATCTTGGAAAAGGGAATCGCAACGCCGCGCAATTGATAATTAATATTGATGACGTTAACGACAACGCTCCTATATTTCTACAAAATAAATACGAGGCAGTGTTGTTGGAGAATGAAGATCACTTTGAGTCGCCTTTGGTTGTCGAAGCGTCCGACAACGATTTAAATGGTTAGACAGCGTTTAATAAATAAAAAAAAACACGAATAAAACGTATATCTCTATCTACGATGTGTCACACTTACATATCTGTCCAGGGACGCGAAACAGTGAGATAGTCTACACTTTAGTATCAAGCGAATTCTCTCGAAATTTCACCATCGATCCGAAACGTGGCATTGTTACACCCACCCGTCCCCTGGATTACGAGGCTCTGCCTATCAATCAGGGACACAAAGAAACGATCATACGTCAGTTAAGATTGACAGTGAGAGCCAGAGATATGGGTACACCGAGTCTGACGTCTGAGGTTCCTCTGATTATTTACTTGAGAGACGTTAACGATAATGCTCCGGTTTTCGAGAGAGCTTTGTATAAAAGAAATATTCCTGAGGATTTGCCTGGTGGCACAAGCATTGTACAAGTACGTATATAATATAAAATACTTTATGTAATACGTCGCAAAGTTGTAGATATAAAGTTGTAGATATAAGTTTCTGAATTGCATGGAAAATTAAAAACACGAAAAAGATTGATAAGTAAATAAATGTTATCGCGGAAATAAACGATGAATAAAGAATTGTTCCTATAGGTGAAAGCTTGGGACAAAGATCTGTCGTCGCCGAATAATAAGTTAGTCTATCGAATTCAGAGCGGAGCCGGAGACAAGTTCGTAATTAGCCCCGAGACAGGCGTGATCCGAGTTGCGCCGGGCTCGAACTTGGATCCGGATCTTACGTCGCCGAAAACCACGAGATACAACTTAAACGTTATCGCCATCGACAGCGGTACGGAAATTCAACGGACGGCCGAGGTTCTCGTGAATATCACGATCCTAGACGTCAATAATAAACCACCCGTTTTCATCGATCCCGGGACTATCACTATCAGAGAAAACACTCAGGTATGTTATCAGACGTCTGTCTGCTGCTGTCTAAATTCTATTAATAAGCAAATGACTTTAGGTCGGTGCCTATGTTCATCGCATAGTGGCGCAAGATCCGGATGTAGCGCCGATTCTACGTTATCGCGTAGATCCCAATTCATCGGAGGCACGAAATGAGGAGGGTACTTTGATCAAAGTGCAAGAATATGACTATCTAGCAGCGCTAGAGTTAAACGCGGTGGATGGCTTGCTACGCATAGTAAAGCTATTAGATAGGGAGCGAGTAGAAACCATCAGATTGGGACTTGTTGTCGAGGACTTGGCAGCAGTAAGAGGCTTGCAAACTGCATCCGGTTAGTTTTTAGTTTTAAAAGTAGTTTTAAATGTGATGGGGTCTTCCTTCAAATTTTTCCGCAAAAGTGTTTTCGAAATGTTTCTAAAAGTTTTCTATCATAAAAGTATTTTACTAAAGCGCTATTATACACAAAATGTTTGCAGCCACGCTGAGTATAATTATCGAGGATGAAAATGACAATAATCCAAAGTTTCGGAGACCATTTTATAGGCGTTCTGTTACTGAAAACAGTAAAAATGGTGTCAATATCGCTGGTATTGTTGCCGACGACGCTGATAAAAATCGTAGCATTACGTATTCCTTACAAGGCCCAAAAGAGATCACTGAACTCGTGCATTTAGATCCTGAGACCGGAGAAATGGTCGTCGCTAACAAAATCGACAGAGAAGTGTACTCGTGGCTGAATTTAACTGTTAAAGCCACGGACTCTGGAATTCCACCTCGGTAAGAGTTATACAATTAAATAATTATTAGGTTATTATATTACATTATTATATTTAATTAGAAATGTATTATTAATTAAATAATAATTTTCTACCACTACATGTAATAATATTTCAGCATTATTTTTCTATTATGTATGTCAAACTAATTAAATTTTGTAGATCAAGTTTATCGGAAGTATACGTTCAAGTTTTGGACGAAAACGACAATAATCCGTATTTCCTCTCGAATGTCAGTAGTGTAACTGTTATGGAGAATTCAAAAATTGGCACGGAAATCACTGTAATACAGGCGGCAGATTCTGATAGTGGGGATTACGGAAAAATCACTTATCTTTTGGACAGAATATCATCTCAGGTAGAAAACGCTAATGACATAGAAATTTTTATAATAATTCTACATTTACTTTGCAACGTGCCTCAGCAATATTTAGCTTTATTGTCGCAGTCAATACAAAGCCGGTGTAATGTAATGACTATGTATCAATGTATACAACTTATTATTACAGTCGACTATTATTTTCAACAGGGGACTTTCGCCATTCACTCAGAAACAGGATCGCTGACAGTTGCTGATGTCCTGGATTGGGAGAATAGACATAGTTATGTTTTGGTCATAGAAGCGTGGGATAATTATCAATTTGGTTATACAGCAGGGGAGTCTCGAAACGCGTTTAAACAAATCCAGTATGCAATATTTCTCGATTTATTAATAATAAATATAATGTTTATTTTATTTTAATTTTAAACTGTACCTAAGTCGTTTAGATGGTATCATTGTAAAACAGAAGATATTGTTTTAGAGTTACAGTCATTGACGTGAATGACAATGCTCCGAAAATGGATATACCTCAAGACTGCATCTCGATATCTGAATTTCATGACATACGGGACTTGATTTACATTATAAAAGTGAAGGATGCTGATGATCCGACAACGCCGAATGGACGCGTTATGATCAGGATCACTTCGGGCAACGAATTAGGTGCGCAATTAATTTTTGAATATTGCTCGATAAAATATAATATTTCGCACTGTATAATGCAAACATGCTATATACATATATTCTACAATTTATGAAATTCTGATACAATTAGCATATCTTTTTAAATATTAAATATATATAAAATGGATTTCAAATATAATATTGATGAAATTGTGATCAACAGGTTTATTTATATTGGAGCAAACTGATTATTGGACAGCAAAGATAAAAGCTGCCCAGCCATTGAGAGGAAAGTTTGGGAATTATACGTTGAACGTTGAAGCACACGATTTGGGAACACCATCTAATAAGGATAATGGAATTTTGAAAATTTGCGTCACAGATTACAACGATAATCCCCCTTTGTTCGTCAGTCCCCAGCACAATACCACTATCCGTGTTCCAGAGGTTCGTGTTTCTGGCTAATTTGCATAATGCTGTACTTCTAATGCGCACGAAATAGCGTTAATGATGTTAATGAAACGATTTCAGAACATAACAATAGGAAGTACGATTATTCAAATCGAGGCGAGAGATGCCGATACGGGATTAAACGGCGATGTGCATTATCGTTTAAAGCAGGATCTCGCGGGCCACTGGAAGACTTTCCGCATCGACGAGAAAACCGGCATGATATCCCTAAAGTTACCGCTCGATAGAGAGACGCAAAAATTATACGAGGTATGCAAACACATGATTTAAAGTAAATTTTATTTCTTTTCAATTATTTTATGCATCTTTTCGGGAATAAAATTAACGAAGTATTCCCGATATAGATACGCGTCGAAGCATACGATTTGGGTACCCCGACGCCTTTAAGTTCAGATCTCGATCTAATTATTTATGTGCGGAACATCAACGATTTCGAGCCGCAATTTTCAGTGAGCGTATTTCACATTAATTTCACGGAGGAACAGCCGCCAGGATCGGAGATGGTGTTACTTCCAGAAACGTTTGACAATGACGACGTTGACGATTTGGAAGATCCTCCCACTCAAGTTTGTTATTTCATAGTTGGCGGAAACGACGACGGACTGTTCGTTTTAGATATTTATAAACATGAACTTGGCGTGAGTCTCTTATTAAATAATATATTGACCAAATATATTTTCCAAAAGTTCATATTTTTCATCTCGTGGTGACTTGAGGAGAATTGATATTATATTTATCGTTTAGACTGCTAAATTGCTGGATAGAGAACAGCAAGAAGAACATGTATTACTTATTAAAGCAACGGAGGATTGCAAGACCGTGCCGGAAAATGAAACGACATTCGACAAGACTGACGCCACTTTATTACAAGTCGTTGTAAGGGTTGACGACATTAATGATAATGCGCCGCAATTTATTAAAGATGTTTTTACGGGCGGTGTTACCACTGAAGCCGACTTTGGCACGCAATTTATGCACGTGAAGGTAACTTTATATTACTAATATTGCCTTACGTATATAACTCTCTTATTGCTGCATCTTTTACCATTATAGTTAATAGCATTAATTAGTATTTCTAAAATGCTTTTAAATGCATTTAATACGAAAATGTATATTGTAGGCAATTGATGCGGATGCTGGGGACAATGCTGTACTCAGTTATTATCAAGTAGGCAAAATTCACATGACGTTAACTGAAGGCTTCGAAGATATGCAACTGCAACCTTTTCTAGTAAATAAGGATGATGGAGCAGTGAGTCTGAATTTCGATCCTCAACGAGGGATGAAGGGCTACTTTGATTTCATGGTATATATTATTTTGATAAAATTGATACATATCTCTTCTGTATGCGCAAACAAACAATGCTACACTTTCGATCTTTTCTGTTATAATTTATATATCTTATTTTATTTAATAAAAATATATAAGTTAAATAAGATATTGCTTGTGTATAAAATATTGTATAAATATAGGTACTTGTTAACGATACGTATGGCTTGCAAGACACTGCGAGAGTTTTTATCTATTTATTACGGGAGGATCAAAGAGTTCGTTTTGTTCTCCGTCAACATCCGCCAGAAGTCCGAAGTCGAATTGAGACTTTCCAAGAGTAAGTGTAACATATTTCGTACTTGTATTAGGTATAGTGATATCAAGCAAAAAGTTATAAATTTTCATTAAAATAAAGAAATAATTATTTAACTAATAGCAGATATTTATAAGAAAATTAATTATAGTTTATTGGTGATATACTGTCACTGTAATGTACAGATCTTATGCAAAGTATGATAAAATAAAATATTTCCGATTATTTTTTCAATATACTTTCTTCAAATTTTTAAATAGTGAGTTAGAACACATCAAACTTTAAAGTAATATCTGAAGCAAACATCTAAATTTTCCATTCACAGAGTCCTGGGTAACGTCACTAGTGCTATAATTAACGTTGATGAATATAAAGTTCATGAAAATCAAGACGGTTCCATAGATAGAACGAAAACAGATTTATATTTGCACCTGGTGAATCGTCGAGACAATTCGATTCTCGAGGTATCCGAGGTCCTCGAATTGGTCGATAGGAACATCGAGAAACTCGACAATCTATTCAAGGAGTTCAACGTCCTCGATACGCAGCCAGCAAAGCCCGAACCGATTATACAGTACGAACAAGCTGGAACGACTTTCTGGCTTCTCACGTTGACCCTATTTCTAGGAGCTCTACTGATTCTGTGTGTCGCTTTATGTTTGTCCCAAAGGGCGTCTTTCCGAAGGCAATTGAAAGCGGCGAACGCATCACCGTTCGGTAATTTAAAACACAAATAACTATTTCTACTAACTCTGCTCCGCTCTCTTTCTGGCTATTGCCTACCACTTATTGGGAGAGGACCTCTGTAAAGTTATATAATGCTCTGTTTTTAGAATTTTAATATAATTGACATAATTCTGACTCTCCCATGAAAATTTTTAAAAAGACTTGGCAGTTAAATATCTGCAAGTAAATATTTCTGATAATTTTTGTCGCAATCTTATTTCCAATGTTATAATATTAAAATCAATTTATTTTCATATTATATCTCAGGTGCGTCGGACTCGGAATTTATTAGAAGTCCTGGTCGCGTTCCAAATACGAACAAACACAGCGTCGAAGGATCGAATCCAATATGGATGCACGCTTATGAAAACGAATGGTTTAAGAGCGACGAGTCATTCAGCCATACGTCCGAAAGAGATTCCCTCGACGAGAACGCACTTAATAATGAAGAGATGATGAATGAAGCTAATACAAACCAAAGAGCTGAGGATAAACCATATTACATAGAGCCAAGAGTTTCAACTATTTCTAGGTATGAAACTATTCTCCTGTTACAGCTTAATCTTGAGTGAAACCGATTTCATTTTGGGAAATTGAAAATAACCACCATAGAGATATTATACTTATATCAATAATAATTATATATACGATAAATATGTACAATGCATGGCGCATAATCCATTACATATATATATTTTTTTACCATTACAGTGTGGAAAGTATCGATATTCAAAATAATTTTAATAGAAATTCACCGATTTACTCAGGACAAAATACGATTGTTAATCCCCTAGGAAAGAAGATCGAAACAACGGAATTATAACAAATCAATAAGTATTGAGGTCACGCGTGATTCACGCTACCTATGCCACTGAATATTCTTTAGATGCAGAATAAAACCCGGGATTATTTTGTACATAATTACGTTGCATAAACAACTAGAAAATAGAATAACTTCTCATTGACTGTTGTAACTTTAGAGATTCCAAATTATTTATTGTAGCAGATTCAGCATGTAAAATATAATTAATTCATATTTGATATCTATTTTTATGAATGAATTGATATGTATGACAAGAAATATTTTATTATTATAATGAGTGCTGAATTTTTTGAACGATTTAATTTACATCTTAATATCAGTCAACGTCGACTACTTGCACAACGACTTATTGTACAACAAATTTTTGTACACCTTTGTATTTTTTATAGTCAAATAAATGATTTTTTTCAGTAAGTTCTGTATTCCTATTTCCTAAACAAAATCCTTCTCGATTTAAAAAGAAGAAGTAAAACCGCGCTAATAGATACAGTTAATCGCGTTAATTATTTTTTACAC
Organism: Temnothorax curvispinosus; assembly: GCF_003070985.1. Classification (NCBI taxonomy): domain Eukaryota; kingdom Metazoa; phylum Arthropoda; class Insecta; order Hymenoptera; family Formicidae; genus Temnothorax; species Temnothorax curvispinosus. Next base: position 869,469 of record NW_020214913.1, on the reverse strand, counting down.
GACTTCTGACAGTAGTCGAACATCTGACATACATATATGACAGAAAATTAAAGAGTCCGAACAATGACCGAGGTATTATACGCACAGAGCAGCAGGTCACGGGTTGAAAAGTTAGGTAGCCGAGGAAACGGTTACCTATTCTCTTATCGTCTTCCTGAACGTCGAGGTTGCGTGCAACCTCATGCTAATCCAAAGCAGCTATATAACCGACCGGTCAGTGGTCGACCTCACCCAGGTACAACCCTCTTTAAGGCGTTATGGCGTCCTTTGCCCTTTCCATATACATCCGCAATTATGGTGGCGTATGTTCCACCGACGAAAAGTTATCGTCCGGCAATAATACTATTAAAATGCAAAAATGTTTTAAGAACTTTGCATGCGTATAAATCTACAGCTGTATTTAATCAATCCATGTTTTTTTTGTTTGCAAATGTAATTTTCGTTTAAAACGTAAAAATAACAGTCAACAATTGAAACAATAATAATAAAATATAAAAATTTTATGATTAAAGTATTTTAAGCTAAAAACTTAGTATTATATCGTAGTATTTTATTATTGTTGTTTAAATTGGAAAGGTGAGCACTAATTCACTGTGGCCCTCAGAGATTAGCTTTTCGATGTTTATCAGTATTTCTTTTCCAATAAACACGCAAACCCGTGTTAAGAAGTCTTTCGTATTTGGGGGAGATCGCAATTAACCTCTACTATCTGATTTATCGAAGCACTGATTGTGAGTCATCAAAAAAAGCTGCATTATTCTTTTATTATTATAATTAAAAAATTTTCTGGCAAACTCATAAAATTATTTTATATAACATTTCACTAATTGAAGGATTTAGTGTGAGCTGTCTAACTCTGCACCTATTGAAAATTTGAAAAACTTAAGTTTCAAATAACAATCAGACTTATTATTACTTCATCAAACTTTGCATAAGATTTACATATTACAACAAATTATTATGAAACATTAATTTTATTTTTAATAAAACTAAAAAAAATAAATTTTTAATAAAATAAGTGTTTTAATTTATAATTTTTCAATATTTATAACTAATAATACGATGTGTTTACCTCTTTATACATAGAAAAATTATTTAAATTACTTCACATAAATATAAAAAGTAGAAAAAAGTAGTTATCATTTATGCATTGTGATTATCTTACGAATAATTGCAAGCATTCGAAAACCTGTTATCGGTTACAGATAGTTAAGTGCATCTTCGATATTGATGGAGGGGATAATCGTCGAACGTGACGTACACGTGACTCGTAGAGCCGCATCAACGTAGGGGTTGAACAGTACAACTCCTTTCACACGCGCGGAGTACGCGGCCGCGTGAAGTGTGCTTCCACGCGATACTCAAGAATGCTGTCTCTGGATCACGGTTATCCGCCGTGCATTTCAGTGATTTCTCACAAGTGCAATTTCCGAAAGAAAATAATGAACGTATGATGACGCAAACTCGAATCCTACGCGTAAAAATAATTACGTGACAGCGAAAAAAACGGTGGAGAACATAATGCTAAAAACGGCGAAGCAAAAGTTAACTCACTCTCGAGGATTGTTTGCGAAAGAAGCAAGAACTACGAATTGTTTCGTTTTGAAAATGAGTGTATCACTGCCGAAAAAGTCGCTCGATCTGTGATCAATGGGTATTCGCATAAACATGAACTGTTCAACAATTTTGTGATTACCTGTGTGTGTTCTCAGGTAAATTTATATACGTCTTTTTAAATAGTTTTTAATTGAGTTATACTTTTCAATTGCACAATAACTATTTTATATCATAATGCTATAAATTTTCTTTTGCAAAATTGTTTTTGCAACAGTAACAAACTTTTAATAACATCGCAATGCAACTTTGATAACGCGAGTTTTGCAGTTATTAATGGTATTGTGTTTTAAAGTAAGATGAAATACAATGACATTTTTTATTTCTTTGTCGCAAAAAAATAAGTCGTCATTGAAGAACACTCCTTAACTTTAATTATAAGACAAAGAATTTGTAAACTCTACATTTAAAAGAAACCATGTATTAAATATTTAATGCTATATGTTATATTAACAATTTCTTTCTTTGCTATTTTCTCTTAATGTATTATACTACCTTATAATACAAATTTAAAAATCGGGGAAAGTAATTTTTCTTTTAATACAATTTCGCGGAAGTTACTCTCGAAAAGTTATAAAGTAAATAACTTTTTTATTAATTTACAATGAGATATCGGTTTTGTATATATGATGCAATATGATGAAAATGTCGATGCAATCGACAAGACATATCGACATCCCTCACGTGCACCGAAACACCGCAGCGGCAAGCACAATGCACATCGAGTATGCATTTATTTATTATATATTTATAAGCTACCTGGCAAAGGTTCACGTGGATTTTTAATCTCGTCCACGAGATATCGGCTCTCGCAAGTAACCAGCAATGCCGACACAGGTTGCGAAAAAGGAAAAGCCTATCGATCGCTCCGTCGCGTCGTGGACACTGACCGGTAAAAATATATAGCAAGACGGGTTAAAGCCCACTTCATCGTTATACAAACAAAACTTATTATAGATCTACGTAGGAAGTCGATACTAAATATTCCATTGAATGTCTTACGTTCGCTACACCATAGAATATTTATGCAATGTCAAGGCATGAGACATTGACGGAGGTTGTCCGCTGCAGATAGAAACAGAGTGCACATTGTATGAAAGAAAACGAGTATCCTCTAGAAATATGAAAACAAATTCTAATAAAATTATATATACATATCTAATGACTACAGTTAATAATAAATTCAAATTTAATGAAATTATAAGCTTAAAAAAAAGCAGACAGAATGATCGATCAGCGACGATCGAATAAATTGACCCGCTTATCTATATGTTTCAATGGATACTTAATCAGTCATCACGCATTGGCAATACACTGGACACGCCTTAGAGCCTTTTCATTTATCCATTAATTTTCCATTCTATTTTTTTAATTTCAAAACAAAAATATAATTAACTCATTAAAAAAATATATGTAGAAAACTAAGAAAATGTTTTTGAACAAAATTGTTTAAAAAATACGTTTTTAAAATTTACTATCTTGAATACAATCTGCATATAAAAAACATTATATTACGGTTATATATTTTTTGTTCACTTGAGGCTGGAGAAAAGAGTAAATCCGATAGGCGGTAAAATATGTTGTCATAAAGTTTCTGTGTCTACAGATGTACTGGACACGACAATATATTAGTTCTGTTATACACGAGTGTGTTCGATGACCCACATTTCTACATTCACTTTAACAATCGCATATTATATCGGCATATGCAAAAAAAAACATCTGATAAAATAATTTTATTCATGATAATATAATGAAATTATATAGAATGTTTCAAAAGTGACAGAAGATAAATATAGTGTTACAGAGTGTAACCAAAAATATGTCACTATAAAGTTAATGTAAGTTAATATAAAATTTTATTATAATTAATGTATTATAATTTGTTTATACATATATTATATACATAACGTTTTACGTCACATATATAATTTACGTATAAAATAACTTTTCATTAAATTTTCATTAATATATTTTATTTAGAAATCATTTAGAAAATAGATTCCATTTATTATACAATTATGAGAAAATTATACTTTATAATGTGGATCGAAAACATGATATGGAACACTTAATATACTGTTTTGAGACGCGACAATGAATTCTCACGACCTCATTTTATGATCATAAAATCGATATCTACCATCATATCAAAACTCGTCATCTTTTCGCTATTAATGTCGATTACACGTGGATTATAGTGATATAGTATTGCCGATTTGCTCTTACTTGCTTTATATTTAACGTGGACCTTGCAAAATATAGATTTAATGCCCTCTAGTTCTAAATGTCTTATGTATGTACTAAACATGAGAGAAAAAGGACTATGCTCAACAATTTCTTCTTTCAGAATGCCCCTCGTAGGAGCATGGTTCAAAGCATGGGTTTATTTGGGGCTTGTTTGCGGTTGGGGCAAAGGTGCACGACCACGTTTCGACACATCCACGGATATGGGATTGGTATTAGTTCCAGCCGATGCCGAAGTCGATTCCGTGATTTTTCGATTACGCGCCACCGATCAGGATGCGGACTTTCCTCTCGTGTTTGAAGTAACCGGTAATTTAAAAAAGAAAAAGATAAAAGATAAATACAAGTATCGACGTTATTAAAACGTCGATCAAGAATTAAAATGCGATTTCTATATTTCGTTCGCAGCAACAATTACACCCGTCGTAAGAATCGACAACTTGCCGTGCACGTTGTACAATAAAGTCTGTCAGGCTAATGTAATTTTAACGAAACGCCTTGTGCCGGGACGCCTTCACGATTTCGCCGTCAGGGTTCGGGATACTAAGGGAGATTCAAATTCGATGCAGGCTACCATCTCCGCAACAAACGCCACGACCTCGCGTGATAAAATATTCCCTCACATTCCTTCCTTGATAATGATACCTGAGGTATGTAATTATTAATGGCTCTTCTAACAACGTTAATTAGAGCGAGTCGTAATTATTCCGACTTTGGGTGTAATGTTCCACAAACTCTTTTGCACGTAGACACTAATTACCCGTGTAATTAACCGCCATAGGCACAAAATATGTTATTAGTCAACGCACAACATTAAAAATTAATGCAAAATGTATTAATAGGATGCTAAACCAGGTAGGGAATTAGATTACATTCTCGTACGAGCGAACTCTTGGAGCGGCAAGCCAGTTTACATCGAATTATGGGTACGAGTTTAATAGCTGCTTCATATTTGCGTAATTAACAAAGTATAACGTAAAAACGTGACGTCGTTTTAGCAACCGAAAGAACTTTTCACTATTCGGCAGCGACAAACGCCCACGCAAACGCGCGGAGTCATTACCTTGATCGGCGAATTGGACTTCGAGACGCAATCGATGTACACCCTCACCATTTACGCGACGGTACGCATAATTGTCCAATAAACATAAAATATACACGAGAACGCGCACATCACCGATACAATATGTTTCCAAGTAGGATCCGTACACGGAACCTGGAAAAGATACCAGGAATATTGCAGGACTAAATATAGTCGTCATCGTGCAAGACGTGCAGGACGAGCCGCCAATTTTTACCCTAGCGCCGCCTTTAACCAGACTAAACAATTCTGCGCAAGTCGTAAGTTAAATGCATCACTATTCAATTTGCAAATTGTTTTATTCGCTCTAATTTAGTTGTCCGCATAAAAAAAATATATATTTTAAATGTTCTAAGTTTTATACCCTACATGAACGTCGATAAAAAATATGCTCCTTCTTGAATCATTATTACTTTATTACTCAATTTTAATGGCAATTTTTTTTAACCCTTTGTGTCACGTTTAGGGAGACGTAATATTACGAGTTCACGCGGAAGATGGAGATAAGGGCGTGCCCCGTGAAATCACGTACGGCCTGGTGTCCGAAGGCAACCCTTTCATACCTTTTTTCAACATTTCAGAAACAACCGGTAAGAAATTGTTGAATTTTCCATGTTTCGTATCCATAGAACGACGAAAAGTTAAGAGAATTATAGGTGAAAGTAATTTTGTCGCCGATTGTGCTACATTTCACTTTGAATTCTTGGTTGCGTGCAATCCAATTATGTTACGCGAGTTGAGGGCGCGCTCAAGGGTTAAAGGACTTCTCCTATCGCGCAGATGCAAACTAGAATTGTGGTGCTGTAATTAATTTACTCGACGAGTTGAGTCATCGCAAATTCTCCGATCTATCGCACGTCACGCGTCGTTTCCACCTGACAATCTCGATGACGGGAAAAAGTAACGGGGTTGATTCATATTCCCCTCTGGTATACAAGGCTGACCTCATTCCGCGAAAAGCGCCGGACAATGATTAAGCAGGGAAATTTGTTCGCTACCGTTCCGCCGATGTCGATCTTTCATTTCTTGATAGCGAACCAATTTGTTCCACCTTCCATCGTAAAGTTCGCGGAAGAAATCACGCGTATTCTTGTATTCACTGACTCACACGCGCATTTTTCATTTTTTTCTTATGGACGTTTCAGACAAAAATCCTATTACAAACGATGAAATTTTCATAATAAAAATTTCAACTACAAATTGCATGAAGACGTACTCTAAATTGAAAAATGTCGAAAGCAAAAGTATTAATCTTTAAGGATCTACGGGTTAACAAAATAATTTTGTTAAATAGACAGAATTTTTTATTAACGAGAGAAATCAATTTCATAAAAATAATAGATATTATTCTTTTTCTTTAAGTTTTTTTTTTAAGAACTACTTACGCACGAATGAAAAATTATGCTAGCAGAACTCTCGTTATCTATCATCATTCTTGGAATATCAGATTTTTTTGTGAAAACCTAAATAAGTCAGGCAAGCACGAGAAAAATTGGCGAGGAGTAAACAGAAGGAGCTAAAAGTGGTCGGAATAAGTCTGGACAGTCTACGGCCAAGTATCGATCGTTCTCAGGGGTCACTCTCTGCTTTTCAACTTGCGATGCTTATCATTCCGTGGCAAGGAGCATGCGATACGTACTACGACTCCTTGCGTGTGCGGGTTCCACCTACATCCAGCGATGTACACATTCATCCTTCGCTGAGAATGATTTCTTAAGTCGATTCCGCGGGTACATTATGTAAAATTATTGCCGGTCAGCGTGCGTGTACGGTACGAGCCGAGACGGAGAAGTAACAAGGATAAAGGAATTCGCCGTCCATTATCTCCGCGATGTTTTATTCATATTAAAAATAGTCTATATAGCATCGCTACAGTGGTTCTCCAAGAAATAACGAATCATCTCACACATAAGTCGCGCATGTGAAAATGAGATATTGTACACGTTATACGATGCGAAACATGCGAAATGTGATAGATTAATGTTGTGAAAGATACTAATTTTGGGAAAATATTTTAAGTAGAAATGTGTACAACTTTGGCGAATGCATTTAATAATCGTAACAGTTCTTATATATAGATAGCATAATTTGCGATATCAAATTATGCAATCATTTCTTTTCAATATTTTTCATAATTAATTATATATGTATATTATATCTTCAGTATATGTATATCAATAATTATGTAAAAAGTTGAATAAAAAATTGGTCTATAATTAACACAAACGCTATAAATCACTTACGATGTTTAGGTGAGATTGTTCTCGCTAAACCTTTAGAAGAACTCACGCAAATTACTCACGTTGGCGCACCGGTCGTGCTCACCGTCGTCGCTGAAGAAATACGGAGATCTACGGACGAGCCGCCAGCCCAGGCGACGGTCGTCGACGTCGGTTTCCTTCTTGGAGAACCAGGCAATAGCCCGCCATATTTTGAGAATGATAAGTTGGTACTCGATGATTTTAGTAACGAGCACGTAAGAGTCAGGGCAATGTTTTTTCGTGATTATTTAACTTCTGATAAATATTCTGTGACTTTTAATATCATTGCCTATATTTGTCTTCATATATTACGCTTTTTTAAATTTTCTAATACCCGCATTATATTGTTCGTAATAAATAGTGCGATTTCCTAACAATACGTTGTCTCGTTATTCGTTTATTTATACTTAATATATATTATTTATAGCTATGTTGCATCGATACCAGAGAATTTGGAACCAGGTTCCGTGATAATGTTCCCCGAGCAATATTCGACTAGAGTCCACGATGAAGATATTGGTAAGGCTGGTGTTTTCGCATTGAAGCTACAGAATAACAATGGTACTTTCGAAATAAATCCAACTGTTGCTGAAAGAACGGCGGATTTTATTCTCATGGTACGAGACAATACACTCATCGATTACGAGATGTACAAAAGTTTATCTTTTAAGGTATGCATTCCTAATACAAAGATAATAGATAAAATAATTCAATAATAATTTTTGTTCTTTAAGTGATATTGTGTTATTTTTTATTATACAAAAGCAACTCTAAAATAATTAAATTTTAATAATACACACTTAATAAACGAATATTGTCCAACGTTTAAGTAAATATTTAATTAATGTGCATATATATTTATGTGTGGTATAGATTATTGCTCAAGAAGTTGGTCCAGCAACAAATTTGTCGGCAACAGCAGCAGTCTTAATATTTATACAAGATGTTAACGATAATCCGCCAATTTTCGACGAAGAATCTTACGAAGTTACATTGTCCGAAAATATCACCGCTGGAACACGGGTGATTCAAGTAATATTTAATTAATGCTTGTTTTAAATAAATATAATAAGAGTAAATCGAGTATATTCTCCATCAACTTTACTACTTTTTGATATATGTATGTATTTAAGAACTTGACGTTATGTTGATTCGAGCAAAAAAAACATAATTTTATTGACAGGTGCATGCAACCGACAAAGATACCGGACTTTTTGGCAGTATTCGATATACAGGAATAACAGGAGAAGGAAGCGAGGCTTTCGCCATAGACCCCGATACAGGATTAATCACGGTCGCGATGGGATCGTCTTTGGATCGTGAAATGGCAGCGCAATTACAATTAACTATAATTGCGCGCGATGAAAACGGCAAAGGTAACACGGGTGTAGTACCTTTCATAGTGAATTTGCTGGACGTAAATGACAATGCGCCGATTTTTGAGAAAGATGTCTACGAATTTAAATTAAATTCTGATTTGACAAATTTTTCAACAGCTGCCTTTATAAAGGTAAATCTTGATATCCTTGATATTTTTTTAATTAATTAATTTTCATTCGTAAAATTTTCAACAAATATATTTGATACTTTTATAAAAATACGTTTTAATTCGTACGCGCAGGCCACTGACGCCGACGCCGAACCGCCGAACAACGAGATTCGTTACGAACTGATTCACGGAAATTATGAAAATAAATTTTATTTGAATGAGATTACCGGAGAACTGATATTGCTGTCGCCCATCACAAAGTTCAGGCGGAAGAAACAAAGCATCTACGACAATTTTTCAAAGAAATTACACAAAGGAACACAAAGTCTTCAACCGGAACACATGACACGAGAGACTGTAAGAAGAACAACAGTATCTCCGGATATGACAAATTCAACGGAAAGCGTTACAAGTGAAACTAAATTGGAACGCCAACGCGAGATAAAAAGACATCGAAGAAAACGAGCGGAAGCCGATGTCTTATACACTTTAACTGCCAGGGCGTATGATCTCGGTGAATTTTTATATAATAAATGTAGTTTTTGGCGAACGAAATAAATCACGAACGAGAACTAAAAATTTCGTAAAAATTTTATAATTAAGCAAAAAGATACTCTTTACTATTCTCTTTTCTTCATTAACGCGATGTTCTAGGTGTACCTCATCTCTCGAGTGAAGCAGAGATCCTCGTCATCAGGGGAACTGCCATGGAAGCTCGCATAATGATGTTCGTGGTACCGGGAGAAAGTCCGAATTTAACGAAAACCGCGGAGACATTAGCCACTATCACTGGTGGACGAATTACCGTACTGGATACACGTCCTTACGTGTCAGATAATAAAACTAGCATGACAAGCGGTGCTGTCCCAGCGGAAGGAAAAAGGTTGATAGAGACTTACGAAACGTTTCGGTTTTATATTTCAAGAAAAAGATGCAAATTTGAACATTAAAAGAACATTTACGATTATTTGCGAATATTTCTTTCGAATCAGCTATAAGAGTTAGAAAAATCTTTAAATTAGCATTTTAATTGTTAATCGGTCATAAATTTTTCACATTTCTGTTTTCTTCTGCTGATAGAACGATTGTGATAGCTCGCGTCGAACAAACCGAAATCGGCACCCCCCTGGTGGACGTGGAAAAAATTCGTAACATATTAGCTGCGAATGGGGTGGGCATCATCGGCGGCGCAGGCAATGGGTCTATGACATACTACGATACTACCACGAAACTTCCAATCGATGGAGTAATTCGCGATGGGGGAGATAACGCGGGGACCTACGTAAACAAAACGATCAGCAGTGTTCACGAGGAAGTAGTGAGTAGACGTTAATTGTCCACATTCGTTAACTTTATCGAGTAACACGTCAGTTTGTATTCAAAATTAAATTACTTATCGTAGATTAAAATTGTGTTACTTATTAACTTATTTTTTATTATTAATTAACTTACTTTTTTCGATAATTTTCAACATATTAAAAAAATTTTGTTTTCTCTTTTCTCTACATGTGCAATAAATTTATTATTATAAGCCAAAAAAGTTTGAAAAATAATTGGTAGTGAACGAAACATATGGACATTCTCTTGTATGTTATTATTTTATTCATTCTGAGGCTAGATTATCTCGCATCTTAAATTTTGCTAAGTAACGTTCTCATAAAGCATATTTTTCTCTTATCCCAGTTAGCAATTTTCTATTTTAGAAAAATGAGAAATCAGAGTTCTTTTTCAGACTGTGTACAAAGCGGAGAATAAACTGTTGTTTTGGTTACTGATTATTCTGGGCCTGCTAATGCTGCTGGCCATCGCGGCACTCATAATTTGTTGCATCTGCCCAGGCTGCCCATTTTACATGGCACCCAGAAAGCGTAGAGTTTACTCGTCGGAAACACTTATCGCTCGATCCGATGGTCGACCGAAACGTCATCTTCATCGAAAACCAATGGCTGCAATCGATAGTAATTACCCTTTGTCAACTATTTCGCATTCGAACGTTTAAACATTTTCTTGAAATAACTTTTGCAAATGTTGCAATTATTTAGTTTTATGTATTTTATAAGAAATTTTTAAAAAATTATCTTTCTATATATAAAAAATTTATGCTTTATTAACAAGAGCGATGTATCAAATAATTAGTTACATCGAACGGAAAGAAACAAGCTTGGAGTGCGGATCCAACTCGAAGAAACTGGCAATTTAATCGTCGAAACACGCAGAACGGTGGATTAGCGTCACTACCTGGTGACGTTGTGTACATTTCGGAGCGTCCTCCAATCGACCAAGCAAATGTGGAGTCACTGAGGCTACGTGACGGTCCGGCTTATGATCCTTCGAGGAGAAGGAGAATCGAAGAGCAAGAGAGACTATATGTAGAGGATGTCGATGAGAAGAAGATTAGAGATTACGATGGCACGGATGTAGATTCCTTGCAACGACATGAAATCGAACGTGGTTCGGACATTCAGCGTCAAGCTTACAGACAAAGGTAAAATAGAACGCGTCATAATGAAATAGAATCGTTCTTTATAGCGACTTCGTGATAATTGTTAATGATTCTTGAACTATAAGAGCCTAGAATACGAAATACAAAATAAACCGGAAAATATTATAAATCTTATTAATATGTCATTTTCTTAAATTAAAAATTAAATTCATGCAACATAAACATTATCAATTACATTATTAGATTTTTGTTATATCAATTTTGCTTACTAAAATATATGTTTATAACGTCATGTAGGTACTTTTATTATCAAAAACTCAAAAAAATTATTTTTGCGATGTCTACTTTTTTAAAACAGACATTTTTAAGGTACATTAATAAATTTTGAAATAAAAATTTTGTAAAAATATTCTTTCAGTAAAATTTTTCCGAATTAGAAAAAAAAGATTAATAATATATTCCGTATTATCCCGTTACAGATACGTCGATCCTGAATTAAACAATGAGACAGCGATAAGAGAGCAACATTTTTACCGCGCGGGTAACGCAGAGGTGCTGCAATTAGTAACGCGCGGACAAGTGGAGGATAGAAGTCAACATCGTCATTCATATCCAGCGACTTTCATAGTGGACGGCAAGGATGTACTTCTACAGCGGTTCATGCAGGACCAGAAAGCGCGACACGTCGAGCTGTCGATGCAGGAACCCGAGGTGTTGCGCACCATCGACTCTCATCAGCGCTCAAGAAATTTATATCAGCACAAGCAGGAGATTCTCCTCCTGCCAGAGGAACTAGACGTTAGACGTCGACGCGTGGAAGAATTGGAATCCGACGCGCAAAAGTTGGCAATGGACGACGAATACACGGCGCAAAACATGGATGTGGAGTCACAGATGCGGGACATTCGTCGTCAAGAGATTTTGACAAATGTGCCCGGGACATCTAAAGGCAGACCGTCGATCGTCAAAGACCAGGCGCAATCGACGACGGTACAGTCGTACGCGTTTCACGATCTGGAGTTGGCGAGACAGAACGCCCTGTTAACGAGGCTACTGTTGGAGAGGGAATCTAGGCACGCTGGTGGCGTAATGATGGACACCGCGAGTTACTTAGAGACCCAAAGTCTTCCCGGGCAAGTGGCAATCGCGACTCAGACTGACAGAGTCGCTGCGACAGAAACGGAACGACATGTCCGAAGCAGAAGTGACAATGACGAGTCCGACGAGGATATTCGAAATCGAAAGAGGATAAAGAAACGCCACGGGGAGAGCGAATTGAGAACACGGACTTTATGGATGAAAACACCCATCGAGGAAGAAGAGGGCCCGTGTTTTGACAAACGACTGAACATCTCGAGGAAGAAAGTGCAAGAAATGAAGGAGGGACGAAAGATATGCTTGGAGCCTGAAGTGCTGCGAGAAATTTCAAATTCTCTCGACGAGAATGGAAGCACTTACCGCGAGAAGGAAAGAAAGTCAGCGAAAACTTGTCAACAATACACCGAAGAGAGCAGCATCGGATACAAAGTACTCGGCGAAGAGAAAAACGGTTCCTCTTCGTCGACAGAAGTAGGTAAGCAACATGAGAAATTTTTTGATAAGAAAAAAATGGAGAGTTTGTCGTCTCCAGAAATAAGTGTCGATAACGGAGAATATATTCGTAAAACGACGGAAAAGAAAAGTTTAAGGAAGGAGAGTAGAATAAAGAAGCAAAAGAAAGTAGAATCCGTGATAAAACCTAGCTTTCGAGTTTTAGAGAGAGAGATCACGATGCTGACGAAGAAACTAAGTAAACTCGCTGATAAAAAAATACCGCAGACCACTGGATCTGAAAGTACGAGTCTGGAAAAATCGGGAACATCAAAGGACTCCAAAAAAGATTCGGATCAGAGTACATTAAAGAAAGAAGAAGACTCAAAGAAACACAAACGATTTGAGACTTCTCCAAGTATATCGAAAGAGACAAAGAGAGAAAAATTTAAGTACCAGCAACGACAGACGATGAGTCCCGGCAGTTCCGAGTACGAGGACACGTTTGAAAAACCGGACAAGTCGAAACTGACTTCTCAAGAAGCTGCGAAGCACAAACAAATAAGTAGTCATGCAAAAGTGAAAAGGCAAACGCCGATTGAACGTAAAGAACGCAAGAAACAAGTCGTGCAGCAGGACCGAGAGTTCGAGAAGCGCAGAAGTGCCGCGGGTAAAGAAAACGGCAGATCGAAGACCGAGAAAACTGCCAAATTAATGTCGCGTACACAAAAGTTGGCGGCGATTGGTCGTAAAGAGCATGTTCGTATCTCGGAAGAACCGAGTACGAGTACAAGTTCCGATCGTATGAACGGCAAAAAGGACTCGTTTGCCGGTCGGGACTTCGACAAGAAAAGTACGGAATCTTCAGAGATTTCGTCGAATTATCAGCAAAAATCGGAACAGAGGTTAGATCACGTAAGCGAGAAATTCTCCGACGATTTTGTCACAGAGCCGCAGAGAAGAGACATCAATCAGCAAAGCGAGCTTTATTCAACAATAACCAGAAAGATGGATGAAGAATATATTGCGAACGGTATAGGAGATATCGAGATAATACAACAATTTTCTGACGATTTCATAATGGAACCACAGACGAAAGAACTGGAACATCAAATGCAAGCTGCTGTTGAAAGTGAGATCTCCGATAGCAACAGGGAAAGTGCATATCACGATTTTGATCAAAAAGATATGAGCCTGAAGGAATCCGCTGTTGTAACTGAAAGGGAAAAAGATATATCTCATGACTTAGGTAAAGAACATTTGACGCTAAAAGAAGCTGTTGAAGATCTCACCATTCTTCACAATTTGGAAGATATGCAATTCAAAAATGGCATTGCAAGCAAAGAATCTGAATTGTTTGAAGTCTCTAATAAAGAGTTGGATGACAGCAGCAAGAGAACAATTTCTCCGGAATCTCTTGCCCTAAAAACCTTAGAAGAACATCAACCGGAGAAACTGCCATCTTACAGTAACAGAAGCGCTGTCGAAAAAAGAATGGCTTATATGTCCGGAAAGCACAAAGAAGCAACAGAAGAATCTTTCTACGAAACCGAAAAAGAAATGTTAGAAAAAGAAATGTCAGAAATTATACCAGAAACAGAACTACATGAATTACAAAGATTAAGAGATGCCGAAAAGATTGCGAGCGAAGAAGCGAAATTTGAAGCATTGGAAAAACATATAGAAAGTTTGAAAGAATTAATTAAAACGGAGCACGCTGAAGAAGAAATAGAGCATAAGGAAAATGGATTACATAGTGACATGATTTCATTACCATCAGAAATAGAAAAAGATTCAAAAGACATTAAAGATGTTACATTATATTCAAGCGAAAAAGACAAAGCTGTAGAATTATATAAAACCGAAAGCGATCAAAGAGAAGAATTAAGTCCTAAATCAAAGAAATATATTGAAGAGAAAATTTCTTCGACAAAAGATGCAATAGATATCGAAGAAAAGATGGTAGAAGAATTAATAAAGACAGAAAATGAAGAAGACTCGTTACGTGAAATTAAAAGTGACGTACAGAAACCAAAAGAATATGTAACTCAGGAATTTGACGCAGAGAAAAAGGAAGAATCGACAATTAAAGCGTTTGAAGAACCGCTCGATATCAGTCAATCTCTTACAGATGACACCAGAAATGGCACTCAGAGAGCGTTTTCAATCGATGACGATACATTATTGTACATTGATGAAACTAGTGGTGAAGCGTCAAAATCAGATCACGATTTGATTCAGTCTGAGCTCACCGAGCCACCAGATATTATAAAAAAAACTACTGATAAAGATGAATTGAAACATTTAAGTGATGATCTCGCGAAGACAGAAATTGAAAGCTATGAAACTAAGGAAGAATCGCACATATCTCCTAAAAAAATGATTGATAAAAAACAAGAGAAAAGTGATGAAGACAAGTCTCTCACGCCTTTAATGCCTACTTCTAAAGAAGAGATTATTAAAGAACAATTACAAGTTGAGCATGTAAAGGAGAAAGAAAAACCACTTCTCGAGGAACATAAAGAAAAAACGGAAGAAGTATCTACATTAAAGGAAAGATCTGACGAAGAAATACTTGATAAGGAATCTTCTATCGATCAGCCGCAAGATTCGGATCTGCAAAAATCAACTGTCAGTGAGCCTGACAAAGTGGACAGTTCTGTGACAGCCTCTGAGAGCGCAGCAGTCGTAGAGCCACGAGACAAAGGGGAGCAGCAAGCAGACGTAAGCGATACAATTTTTAGCAGCTTTATTGATGATACACTCGATGTTTCGGAGGAGAGCGACTCATCCAGTGATGTTTCTAGGAAAACAACGCTGACCACGAGACCCTATGATACTCCACGCCATCGACAAAAGTGGCAGCAGCAAGAAAGCATTGAAATAGCGGGAATATCTGGCGTAAGAACTTTCAAAGATAGCGGAGACGCGAGAACAGAAACTGAACCAGAAGAGGATACAGATAGCAATTTATCGCTCGATGAAATTGAAAAAACAGAAGAGTCGGTTACAACCGAAGCAACGAGTGAAGTAAAAGACGACATGGAAATTGCTGCTGTACCTGAAAAAATTTCTTCTGACGTTGAAAAAGTCCCATCCGTATCTGATTTAAAGGAAATAAATGGTAAACATATAACAGACAGAGATTTTGAATCAAAAGTCGAAGTCGAAGAATTAGAAACTGATATAAAATCAGAAATACAAAATTTATTGACGACAATTCAAGATATAGTTCCATTAACTCTAAGTATTAAAGAACTAAAAGGCACGTCAAAGGAAGATGTAGAATCTAAAAGCGAGATTGTAACACCTCGTAAAAAGATCGAAGAAGTTTCCGAATCTGTGAAACAAGATGATAAAAATGAAACTGAATTGCCTTTAAGTAAATCTGAACAAGTGGGGCCGAAAGACAAAACAAAAACGGAAGACATTGAAATAGACAAAAGAATTGAAGAAAGTGATATAGATGAAATAAAAAGTAAAAAGATTGATATGACATTAACTCCGGAGAAGTATATTTCAAAAACTGTACCTTCCGAACGTTTCGTGAAGAAAAAAAAGAAACTTGAACGACCGAAGGCGCCTTCTTCCGAGGAACGAAAACGTGTTCTTGATAAGTCGGAAGAAAAAGTTACACCAAGTTATTCTCAGCGTCGATCTCGCAAATTCACCGACGGTGACTCAGAGAAGCAAACAAGAGACGCCGAATCGCAGAAACGCAGATTCGGCATCTCCAAGGCGTCTCCATTACGATCGCCAAGAAGGGAAGAAGAGCATCAGCGAAAACAACCAATGTCCAAATCAAAATTTAAGACCGAAAAAAAATCTACGATTGTCCCGAAAACTGGCGAGATCGATATGAGTAAGACGCAATCGAAGTACATGGCTTGGTACAATAAGAAACGCGACGAGGCGGAGAAGAAGAGGTTGGAGAGGAAAGCGGACGATGAGGAGCAGCTACCGCGCTGGGTAAGTAGGGGCTTGAGGCAAACGACAAAGCAAAGAGAGAAGCTAACTGCGGAGCACAAGACTCCGGAGATAACGCCGCGCACCAGACGCAAGGTCAAGCCTCTGGTGAACGTCGAATCTGAGCAGTTGAAGGCTATAGTGCGTCAAGGACGGCAATTAAGAAGGGCCGAGGGTAATCTTAAGGAAGACCCGCCGGTTCAGATATTCGCCAGAACACCGCCAGCTTCTACTTCGGACACGCAGCATCGTCTGCTGCAGCACTCGGAATACAAATACGAAAGAATACCGCCGCCATTTTATCTTCATCCACCCCCGGCGCCACATCCGTCGCCGCAGTTATCGCCGGAAAGATCCCTCGAGATGCAACCGTGTAGGACGCAGTACGAGCAATCCGAGGACGACTTGCATTCGGAAAGTGCAGCGCCGTTCCAAAGCGGCGGTCGTCTACGCCATCAACAGCTTCTCGAGAAGAAAAGCGTCTTCGACATCGCGTACAGCGAAGCTGCGCCATCGCAACTTCGATCTGACAGCACAACTCCGCCGTCATAAATATACGATTGATATTCTCCGTATTATATATATTATATATGTTTCTATCATACAAAAAGTATATATACAATACAGTGAAAATAATTACTTGTTTTCCAAATATTATATAAAATTATTTCAATATGTTTTTAATTTTGTAATTATCCTTACATAAAAGATAATTTTATATATACCTACATATGAAATTAAAATAGAAAAATTAAATGTCCTGTACATATATTTTATAGCGTTTTCTTATTAACTAGTATTAATTATTGCGCAGTATTAATTTTTTAAACTACTCTCATTTCCTTTACTGCCGATGAAATATTATACGAATTTATCTTTAAGGAAATGTAGTAACTTAATCGTCAAAATTTTATATTAAAATTTATTATTCCATACATAATGTTTATATATATATATTAATACTTGTAAATATATATACGTATATAAAAATATATCCTATACGTCATTAACTACTTCATTTTCCTTTTATTAATTCTATTTTCTATTTCTTAGCTATCTATAAGGTACGAATTATAGGAAGAAAAATCCTACTTTGATAGTTTAATAGTTTAATAGCTCTAATATATTCGCGAATATATATAGAGTACACGTAATATTTCTAAAAAATTCTTTTAAAATTAATCATCCTAAAAATAATGCAATATTTTGAGTTTGAGTATGTTGCGTTGAAAATATTATTATCTACATAGATTATATAATAAACGATTAATATGCTTATCACATAGCTTTCAACAAAAAAAATCGACGAATGTGATCCAGGATTAAATATTCTGTAAAACAGGTCTATATATTTTATCCAGTGCCCATAAAAAATTATTTTCGTATAATTTGCATTGCATTGTATTATATTACGTCCAAAAATAACTGTTTCTATATATTGAAAAATAATTATTGATATTCTTACTTATCTCTTAAATCAAGTGTCAACTAAGAATTAAATGCAATTTCCGAGAATTCTTTTACAAACTTTTTCAAAGTTTAATAAAGCTCTCCATAATAAAAAGTGTATTATAAATTATTTCATGATTGCTCTCTGTCACGGACATTCAAAGATTAAATATTTAAACTAATCACCACACACAATTCTAGCCTATTTATTTCAAGAGGCAATAAAACTGTAAGATATAAATTCTCTGTAATATTTTCATATTCGACTTGAATCTATTTTTCTTGAATGTTACACAATATTTGTAAAGATATAAATAATAAATTCAGATATCAGACAATTTATAAGAATAGATAATAAAAAATACTTTATTTCTGTAACTATTGTTATTAAAAATTTAAGTCTGTAACTATGAAGAAACAACAAATTTAATTCTTCGATTATTTTCCAATATATTCCATATTTTACATACGCATGGTCTACACATCTGATTGAACATTTTTCTCACAAAGTCCATTAAATCAAAATTAAAATAAAATAATTTAACACTCACCAGTACGACGCGCATCAGCGGAGGTACAGTATAAACGTTGATCTGTAAAATACAAATAACATATATCAAAATTATATCAAAATAATTACTATCTCTATGTATTTAAAATATAATTATTAATTTATTAATTTTTAAAGGAAAATATTTAACGAAAAAAAATACATAAATTTTCGGATCTACGTAATGAATAAAAAGTGAATTACCTCATGGTTGCTCCGCCGTCGCCCGATGCCTCCTAGGCCTCGTCCTCCTCTCAGGTTTCTTCGTTTTACACACACGCGCACAAAACACACTCGCAAAAACACAGTTAATTACGCGCGATACTTCGCATAGCACTTTCGACGACAATCGCACGCGATTTTGCGACAGAATAACTCGAGGAAGTACGATCGCGCGCAACGAGCTATGATTCGGTCGACGTGTATACGACGATTAGCGATTCACCGCGAGGGACTAATTACAAACGATGAGTAGTAATTACAAACAAAAATTTAAACAAATAACCGATATATCTATTAACCTGGTATGCCCGGGAAAGTTTCATCTGTCGTCAATGCCGATATACTCCGGAGTAGTTCCGTCGCTGCGACAATAATGAGCTTCGTGTTGAACGCGTTTTATCCCGAAAGATATCCCCGTCTGTCCATTCTGTCTCGTTCTATTGGCGGCAGATGGCAGCACCTCATAATTAACGCCATCGATATCGATTTTCGCGTTCCACTTCGCACTTTCGCAGTCATTTCAAATCGCCATTAAAAAGATTAATTAAACATGAAACCGAAATATGTCTACTTCGATAAATAAAAAGCGCCTCGATAACGATTCGTTAATCGCGGGGAATTAATTCGCGCATGCATAATCACACAATAATAGCGTTTGGCGTCTCCTTTGGCCGCAATTGCATTTCGAGGAGCAACGTACGCGAGATCGCACGGAGCTGCTTGATGACGCAGGCGACAACGCCGCCATATTCGCTCCCGCTTCCCGCCTTCCCCTTTCGCGAACGACGCGAACAATCGGCTGCTTATGCACTGTATCAGAGAGAAGCCTGAGAGAGGCAATAAAAAATGGATGTAATGGCGGTAGTATACAGAGGCTTTCGACGGTCCCACGAAAAAGGCCGGGATGGCCTACTCTCTCAGGCTTCTCTCTGATCGTACTTTGCCGTAGGCGACAGATAACATCTCGCCGCCACGAAATATTCAACTAGCGAAATAATGTGTGCTGCACGCTAAAAATAATCTGTATCTTACGTCTCACATTAATCATTAATATATCATCGCCTCGAAATCATTTGACCTCTCAATCCCTCCCTGACAATGATAGGCAAATTCGATGGAGAAATAAAAGCGCGATACGAAATCAAGTATCAATCACGAGAAACAGTTACTGCCCGTAATATACCGTAATAAAATATTTATGGATCCTCTTGTCGTTCCGATTAACGCCTTCAGATCGCGCGAGATATTACTTAATCTCGTCGATGAACATCGACGTTTCGATGATCGTTATAATTACAGCGTAGTTAACAGCGCGTTCATAATTACTAATTAATCGTATAGAGTGATCACGCTCGATACCTCATACTCGCTGCGATCGTGCTTTGGAGCAGTTTGGAGGGCTAATGCGAAATATAACACGGAGCACGGAGCGGCTCGCGCGGCTATTACGTACTTCGTCGAGCGTCGCTATGCGAAAGTGATGCGCGATTCTGATTCGATTATTTGAGAATCGATTCTTTTTC